>NC_053035.3:461645433-461948463 GCF_002575655.3 Aegilops tauschii subsp. strangulata
TTCACCACGGCTGTCCCTCCGCCTAGTGTCCACCCCGAGGTAGCGCTGGCCGCCTCCGCGTCTCGGGCCGACGAGCTGGAGCCCACGGCCGGCTGTGGCTCCGACGCGGCCTTCTGCGGCTCCGACGCGGCCTTCCCTGCACGCCGGCTTGGCGGAACCCGGACCGCCACCTCAGCCCCCGCGGCTGGCTCGCCCTCCGCCGACTGTGCGGGCGCAGGCTCAGGCTGGCGGCCTTGGGTCGCCCTAGTCGGAGGAGTCGGCTCCGGCGCCTTCTCCAGGATAATGACGTCGTCGCCGCTTCCTCCCAGCCCCGGCTGGGAACCGCTGGCTCCCCCTGGCGAGGGATCCACGTCCCCTGGCGCCATGGTGCGCTGGGGGGTGACCATCAAAGCCTCCTCTGCCGCCGCCTCGGCCTCGGCCTCTGCCTGGGCCTTGGCTGCGGCCTCGGCGAGCGCCTTCGCCGCCTCCTCCTCCTGAGCTGCCTGGGCGGCGGCTGCCTTCCGTGCCTCCGCCTCCCGCGCTTCCTGCTCCTCCCGCACCTCCCGCACGTTCCTTTCCGTCACCTCCAGGAGGGCGGCGCGGGGATCTACGCGGCGGGTGGTGCTCCCAGAGCCCCTGGCGACTCGACGACGGAGCCGGCAGCCGCCCGCTCAAGTGACAGCGGAGCTCTGACCGTTGAAAAAGAAGACGAAGGTTCAAGAACCACCAAAGGAAAGAAAGAAAGAAAGTACATAAAGAAAGAGAACTTACGCCGACACGGTCTGCGGCTGCTTCACCACTTTGCGGAAGCGAGCCGCCTTCGCGGCCGCCTCTTCCCGCCTGGTGGCAGCTGCCCCGCCCCTGGGCTTCTTAGTTCGGCTGCCGAACAAGCCCGGGGCGGCGCGACGCTTCTGGCCTCTACCCCGAGCAGGCTGCGCGCCGGAGGAGCCCGCGCCGCGTCCAGATGCCGGCTGGCGGTGCGGGACAGCTTCGGCTTCATCCTCGTCCGGCCAGTCGTCGAAGGTAGAGGTGAACCCGGAGCCGCCTGCTTCGCTGCCGGCTTGGCCACCGGCCGGCTCAACTGCGTCCTCCATATGGACCGCCCCCAGGTCGGGGTCCGCCTGGTCGTGTTCGGTCCGGTCGGGGACGAAGCGGCGCTCCACGTCTGTCCCGCTGGCCGGCCAAAGCAGAGGACTCTGTCAAAAGAGCAAGCCGACTGAGTTAGAGTCGGCCCAGAGGAACTCGGCGACAAGGCTGAGCGAGAGAGAGAGAGAGAGAGAGAGAGAGAGAGAAGAAACGAGGGGAGCGTACCGTAGGCGGAGGATTGGCACGGCTATCTGGCTCCTTGCCGAATTGCCAGTCTTCGGAAAGTTGGCAGTTGGCGAGGTAATTCACCATGGAGGCGGCGTCGTGCTGCGGCATCTCCTTGGTGCACATTCGGCTCGGATCGAGCTGGCCGCTCATCTGACAGATCAGATGAGGCCGGCTCTGGAGCGGAAGAACCCGGCGCGTGACGAACGCGGCCAGGAGGTCGGGCCCCGTCAGGCCCTCCGACTGGACGATCACCCGCAGTCGGGCGATGGCGGCGTTTCCTGCCTGCGACAGCGACACGGCCCGGAAGGACCACTGGGGCAGCCTGCCCGCCGGTGGGCCGGCTACGTAGGCCGGCAAGTTGAGGTAGTCGCCCCGGGGAGCGATGCTCCGCACGTAGAAGTAGGACTTCTGCCACTTCTTCACCGATTGGATCAGCGTGATGATGGGGAAGGGGTTGTCGGCGCCTGATCTCCGTGACGCGATGAAGGCGCCAGTCTGAGCCGGCACGCCCCGCACGCGCGTGCCCAGCTTCGACTGGAAGAACTCCCCCCAGAGCTCGAGGGTGGGGAGGACGCCGAGATAGCCCTCGCACAGGGTGACGAAGGCCGACAGCAGCACCACCGCGTTGGGGGTGAGGTGGTGCGGCTGGAGCTGATAAAATTCCAGCCAGGAGCGGAAGAAGGCGCTCACTGGCAGGCCGAAGCCGCGCAAGAAGTGCGAGCGGAAGACCACCCGCTCGCCCTCCCGCGGCGCCGGCCTATTTTCCTTCTCCGGCGCGAGGCGGACCTCCACTTTGTCCGCGCTGGGCAGACGCCGGGTGTCGCGGAGGAAGTCGATATGGTCGTCATGGACGATGGAGCCGTCCCAATCCCCGCCGAGTTGCTCTACGTGAGGAGGCATGGCGAGGGCTAGCGCGGCGGCAGAGGAGCGGGCGGACGAAGAGCGCGGCTGCGAGGCGCTGTCGCGAGAACGAGCCAGGGAAGAAGACGGTGGAAGTAGGAGGAGCGTGCGAGGGCCTGCCGCCCTCCGCCACCCCCTACTTATAGCCTCACGAGGCCGAAGAGGCCGGACGTGGGGAGGAGACGTGGGATTAACTGCGCCCACTCCTCCCATGTCTCGCGTTTATTACGCATAAGTGCGAGCCGAAACTGCCGCACGAAACGTGCGGGCGGTTGCGGGATGCAAAGGATCCGCGCCTGGGCCGGGGCGCAGACGTGGCGGGCCCCCTCCCTGCGGCGACGTCCCGTCGCGCGCGTGGGCTGGCAGGCTTTCCGGCCACGTGGCACGCCGACGGCCCGAGGCCGGCCCGCGACCCGGTGCACGTGCCTGCGGGTTCCCGCCTCCCGACTCCAGAAGATTTCGACTAAGGCGGCGCGCCTGACCAAGGCCGGCTCCCAGCTGCCGGCTTGTCACGATAGGAAGCTGATCGAGCTTCTTGAACCCCACTCCACCTCGAAGCCCAATCAGCTTCGGGGACTACTGTCGGAGGAAATGGCCACGGGTAGCCTAACCGACTACCCATGGCTCTTCAGAAAATTTGTCAAGCCTTTGGGCCCTCAAGCACTCCAAGCATTTGGGCCGCCTTCCCTGGCCGGCTACCACTAAAGACGACTCCCGGAAGGCGACCCGGCCTCACCGACTCCTCCCCAGGACGACTACGGGGTGGCCGACTCCAAGAAGCCGGCCAAGAAGGACGCCGACTCCTAGGAGCCCCGGCCAAGACCACAACCCCTCCTACATAACGACGACGTGACGGGGTGTGGCCACAGTACGGCCCACGACCCCCGAAGCCCGAGGCGGGCATGGCTACAGGAGGCCGTACGGGAGGGACGTCTCCCGTGCGGCTCGGCACTGTAGCCACGCTAGCCTCGACGTCATCCACGACCCACTCCTGTACGGCCCGAGGACCGCGGGCCCCTTCAGCCAGAGAGAGGCGCGAAGGCGGCCCGGCTTTTCCTAGTCGGCCAAGAGTATAGTCGGCCTCCAGAAGCCAGCTACTCCCTTCCTCGAAGCAGGAGCCCCATTAAGGAGACAAGACGAGGTGAGGCTACAGTGATAGCCCCCGAGGCGGCCCACTGTAGCCACGCTCACCTCAACAAAGCCCTCATCATCAGAGGCGCGGCTATAGTAAGCAGCCGCCGACAAGACCCTAGGCGGTTGGACCGGCCTGTCGACCAAGTAGCCGGCAGCCGGCGGGACCCCCCAGCCGGCGAGACCCAGCAGCCGGTGGAGAAGCCGGCGAGCGTAGACATTGACGGCTGGGACCAGTTCCCAGTCGGATTACCATTGTACCCCCTGGGGTAGGCCTATATAAACCCCCCGGAGCACCCATGCAAGGGGTTGGCTTCTAGGTTTGCGCCCAAGCATAGCACACACACCATAGATAGAGAGAAGTAGGAGCTAGCCTTGCTCTTCTTCTCCCTTGACCTCAACAGCTCTAGGAGCGATTGTAGCTACCCTTTATCGATCTAGTGATCATGCGGAGACCCCGCAGAGCAGGACTAGGGGTGTTATCTCCTCAGAGAGCCCCGAACCTGGGTAAGATTCGTCGGCGTGCATGTCTTCGCCTCATCCCGTTTCCAGGCACCGGCGACGTTTTATTGGCTCCCACAATGATAAGCCATCCCTTGGCATATGTCGCACCAACCACCCGACAATCCATCATTTATCAAGGGTTCCCTTTTATCAAATATTCCAATAACAGAGCAAAAAACAACATTTTAATGAAGATGCATTATCAACTATCTATGTTTGTGTAGGAGATCATGTGTGCAAAATTTAAGGTGATTTAGGGGACGTCAAAGAAATTTGAATTTGAGAAATGTGCTCCAAATAAGCTCCCAAGCTAGGGTAAACACCCATTTGTAATCAAGTTTTTTTGGACCTACTCTAAATGAGCCAAATGTTTTTTATTAACACCTATTCAATCTATATAGTGTAGATTCGAAGTCTCACTATTTTTTGAATTAATCTTCATATTTTTTGAAATAAAGGTTTGGTGATTTTTTAATTTTTTTTAATTTTTCAAAAACAGAAGGTAACCCTACCTCATCTCCTTGAACTCTATGAAATCTTGTAGGTGGTAGCTCATATGTGTGAAGGTTTCCTCATGAAAATGACCGTAGGACAAGTTTATGATTTTTGGTTGGTAACATGTCACATAAGACAACATTAATATAAAAACTATAGGCCAAGTTTATTATTTTTGAATTAATCTTCATATTTTTACATTTTCTTTTGAAAACATATGCTTTAATATAAAAACTATTAAAAACATGTTTTGAAATATGAAAATGGAAAACTAACTTCAGATCCTTCTTGTTCACTTTAAAATAAAGGTTTAGTGATGTTTTTGATTTTTTATTTTTCAAAAACAGAAGGTAACACCACCTCCTCTCCTTGAACTCTATGAAATCATGTAGGTGATAGCTCATATGTGTGAAGGTTTTCTCATGAAAATGACCATAGACCAAGTTTATGACAACATTGTGCACATGTTTTATATCTTTTTGAAATTTTTTAAATTAATGGTGCTCATTTGACCTCGATCGTGCCAGCTAGGGTTTTTTCATGAAAATGACGATAGGCCAAGTTTAGTATTTTTCCTCATTAGTGTGTCTTATAAAACGACGAACGGCGAAGGTTTCATATTTTTTTGATTTTTTTAAATTAGTTATGCTCAGTCAAAGCCTTCGAAACCCCGTTGACCAGCTCAAAACCCCTCTAAACCCCGCGGGGTTTTGCCTAACCCTAGCTCCCAACGTCAGCCGTCCGATCATACCCTCGCACCAAGTGACAGCCCTCAGATCTGGCCTTCTAGGAGGAACTAGGTGGGCTGGCTGTGTGCAGGTTCCGCGCCGTTGGATCACAAGGACGGCTCCGCATCGTTGGATCGTGGGGCGATCCGCGAGAGGCGATCCTATTCGTTGTGCTTGGCTGCTCGCCCACCACTGACTCCGTGAAAAAAAACGTTATTGGGCCCAAAAGGAAACCAAGCTCTGGTTGGACCGTCGAATTGCGTCGTTTTTTTGCATCGTTTGCTCTGTTTTTTGTGAACGTGCTGGCTCTGTATTTTTGCATCATTTTTTGCATCTTTTGCTCTGTTTTTTGTGAATGTGCTGGCTCTGTATTTTTGCATCGTTCGAAATCAATTGACATTGCGTAGCAAATGACCAATTTTTAAGGGCCAAATTTATTTTTATCATGCAAAATGGCCACAAACTATTCAAAAATTGTCTCTTTTATATGACCACGGATTCCCACGCGTGCAATTAGTTTCTTTTTCTTCTTCTTTTTCAAACCACCGTTTCCCACGCGTGTACACTCTCGATGTTGCGGTGGGTTTGAAAATGGGTTACTTCACATTTGACCCTGTTATTGCCACGGCCAAATAACACGTAGCACTACGGCTATTTAAGCCACCCTCTGCCTCTGCCATCCCTCATCCATCTCCCATCCTCTCTGCCATCTGCCCTTCTTGCTCTTCGACCACTTCTCCTTCTTCTAGCATATCCTCAGCCATGCAGTACACCGGACCAACCTACCACTTCCCACCCACCGTGCTGGAGAGGCTCTACCCTCCTGGCGTGTACGTTGAGCGCACACTACGTGTGTGGGAAATATCAAGGTGGAGGACCGCAAGGAACTTCACCAAGTTCTTCCTCGCGTCCGGCTACCACCACCTCCCGCGGGGATCTCCAAGGATGTTCTGTGTCGAGGAGGTCATCCAAAACCGGGTGGTGGTTGCTCTCCTTGTCCACTTCACCAACACATTCGACGCCTTCTACCTCCTCGGCCGGGTGTTTTGGTGTGGCTGCGAGTTCATCGCTTTCACCACCCACAACAAGTTCACGGAGCACACCAACATCTTCCCCACCGCGTCCCGCATGCACACTCTTCCATACCCCATCGACAACGCCCCGGAGGAGCAGTGAAGGGCGCCCGGAGGAGGAGCGAGGTGGAGAAGGCGGCGTCTAGGGTTCTAAACCCTCTATCTATTTTTTTAGACTATGTTATGTTAAGTTGTAATCCCATTGAACTATGTGAGAGATGCTACGGGCTTGTTGGCTCTTTTATCAAGTTCTATTAGTAAGTTTTCTATCTATTCTATCATGTTGTTACTCCTACTTTCAACTATGTGATCGTGCTATGGGCTTGATGGCCCTATCTTCATGTATGTTGATTGTTTTCTTAGAGAGCTCGCTTTGTTAGTAACCACCTAGTGCATGCAGCCACAACGAACCCTTCTTTTCTTACACAAGCCACAAATATGTAGCCACCTAGCTAGTGCATGCAGCCACAACATATTTGTTCAATTTATTTGTCGTAGCAAAATGGGTTCTAAATCAAGGAGACAAGTGTGCGAGAAGAGAGGAACCAGCGGCAGCGACCGTCGCTGCGTCCGTGGCGGCTGGCGTGCACGAAAGCGGCTCGGTCAGTGCATCGTGGCGGCACGCATCAGCGCATGCAGGCTCGGTCGGCGCATCGTCGCATGCAGACAGGCTTGTTGGGTGCTTGCATAGTAGGCTTCTATCGTGGCGGCGCGCGCAGGCGTTTAATGCAAGGGACGGCCCAACGAAACCACGGCCCAACGGTCGAACAACTACACCCCCAACGCGGCCCCACTCGTCAGATTAACAGTCAAAGCACTGACCCGACGGCGACGTCCGTTGTGACCTCTTCTGAGGGTTTCGGGCAAGGGAGTGGGGAAAACTGAGCAAAAGTTAAGAGCATGGGGATGGATGAGTAGAGCTAAGGAACCAGGGGCACATATGTAAAAATCCCTATTTTCTATTCCCGGGTGCATGATACCGGCTGTGATACTGATACATCTCCGTCGTATCTACTTTTACAAACACTTTTGCCCTTGTTTTGGACTCTAACTTGCATGATTTGAATGGAACTAACCCGGACTGACGCTGTTTTCAGCAGACTTTCCATGGTGTTATTTATGTGCAGAAACAAAAGTTATCGGAATGACCTGAAACTCCATGGAACGTCTATTTGGAAATAATAAAAAATCCTTGCAAAAGATGAAGACCAGGGGGCCCACACCCTAGCCACGAGGGTGGGGGCGCGCCCTCCCCCCTAGGGCGCGCCCCCCTACCTCGTGGGCCCCTGGAGCTCCTCCGACCTCAACTCCAACTCTATATATTTGCTTTCGGGGAGAAAAAAACCAGAGAGAAGAATTCATCGTGTTTTACAATACGGAGCCGCCGCCAAGCCCTAAAACCTCTCGGGAGGGCTGATCTGGAGTCCGTTCGGGGCTCCGGAGAGGGGGATTCGTCGTCGTCATCATCATCAACCATCCTCCATCACCAATTTCATGATGCTCACCGCCGTGCGTGAGTAATTCCATCGTAGGCTTGCTGGACGGTGATGGGTTGGATGAGATCTATCATGTAACCGAGTTAGTTTTGTTAGGGTTTGATCCCTAATATCCACTATGTTCTGAGATTGATGTTGCTATGACTTTGCTATGCTTAATGCTTGTCACTAGGGCCCGAGTGCCATGATTTCAGATCTGAACCTATTATGTTTTCATGAATATATGTGAGTTCTTGATCCTATCTTGCAAGTCTATAGTCACCTACTATGTGTTATGATCCAGCAACCCCGAAGTGACAATAATCGGGACCACTCCCGGTGATGACCATAGTTTGAGGAGTTCATGTATTCAGTATGTGCTAATGCTTTGTTCCGGTACTCTATTAAAAGGAGATCTATCATGAAGAAATACATGGTCTAAATTTACCACTTGTTGAAGAAACATATGATCCTAATCCATTACCTATTGAAGAAACTCATGTTCTTGATAACCCGACACAGGTAGTAGAGGTAAATCCTCTCTATAGATATGATAAAGCTGAAATCCCTCCTACTAAAATTGCTAGCCAATGCTTGGATGAGTTTGATAACTTTATGGTTAAGCAAGAAGATTTCAATGCTTATTTTGGTAGACAATTAAAACAAAATGCTTATATGATTGAACACTTGGGTGATTATATGGCTAATTTTAGAGGTGAACTTAAACTCATTAGTAAACATGCTTCTATGGTTACCACTCAAGTAGAACAAGTACTTAAAGCTCAAAATGATTTGCTCAATGAAATGAATAGTAAGGAAAATGATTATGTTGTTAGAGTGGCTACTAGAACTGGTAGAATGACTTAGGAACCTTTGTATCCTGAAGGCCACCCTAAGAGAATTGAGTCTCAGAGAAATAATATTGTTGCACCTAGTCCTTCTAAAGAGAAGAACAAGAAATATGATAGGACTCTGCATGCTTCTAGTGAACCTATTACTGAACCACCTGAGAATCCAAATGATATCTCTATTTCTGATGCTGAAACACAATCTGGTAATGAACATGAACCTAATGAAAATGCTAATGATGATGTTCATGATGATGCTCAACCTAGTAATGACAATGATGTAGAAATTGAACCTGTTGTTGATCTTGATAACCCACAATCAAAGAATCAACGTTATGATAAGAGAGACTTTGTTGCTAGGAAACATGGTAAAGAAAGAGAACCATGGGTTCAGAAACCCATGCCTTTTCCTCTCAAACCATCCAAGAAAAAGGATGATGAGGATTTTGAGCGCTTTGCTGAAATGATTAGACCTATCTTTTTGCGTATGCGATTAACTGATATGCTCAAAATGAATCCTTATGCTAAGTATATGAAAGATATTGTTACAAATAAGAGAAAGATACCGGAAGCTGAGATTTCCACCATGCTTGCTAATTATACTTTTAAGGGTGGAATACCAAAGAAACTTGGAGATCCAGGAGTACCCACTATACCATGCTCCATTAAAAGAAACTATGTTAGAACTGCTTTATGTGATCTTGGAGCCGGTGTTAGTGTTATGCCTCTCTCTTTATATTGTATACTTGATTTGAATAAGTTGACACCTACAAATGGCTGATAAATCAACTGCTATACCTGTCGGTATTTGTGAGGATGTGCCTGTTGTAGTTGCAAACGTTACTATTTTAACGGACTTTGTTATTCTTGATATTCCCGAGGTCGATAGTATGTCTATTATTCTAGGAAGACCTTTTTTTGAATACTGCAGGGGCTGTTATTGATTGCAACAAAGGCAATGTCACTTTTCATGTTAATGGTAATGAGCATACGGTACACTTTCCGAGGAAACAACCTCAAGTTCATAGTATGAACTCTATTGGAAAAATTCCATCGATTATATTTGGAGGTTTTGAATTTCATCTTCCTACTGTCAAGAAGAAATATGATATTCTTATTATTGGGGATGTGCATATCCCCGTTGAGGTAACATAGTGTTATTCAAAATTTCTCCGGTTCCATGTTATTCTGAATGAGTTTGTTAACAAGACCTGATCAACCTTGTTAGTGGATTCTTTTTGATGAGAATGAGATGGATGAAACTAGAAGGCACAACCTTCTGTACCCTCTTTCTACTTTCTGTTATTTAGTTGAAATAAAGTAAAAATAGTATTTTTCTGTCAGTTTTCTGATTTATCTATGTAATATAAAAATACCCCGAAAATAAAAGTTCTCCAAATGCCTTGAAAAAGAAATATGATTTTTTCTAGAATATTTGAGAATATCTGGCACTGAGAACACAGCAGGAGGGGCAAGCACCTGGCCACGAGGGTGGAGGGCGTGCCCTACCCCCAGGGCGCGCCCCCTGCCTCGTGGGCCCATGGTGGCCCTCCTCCACTTATTCCTACACCCATACATTCCTTTTTCCTCCCACAAACACCAATATCCAGCTCAAGCACGAGTTCTAGCTCACTTTGCTACGATTTTCGATCTCCTTGCTCAAAGCACCTCTCACAAAACTGCTTGGGGAGATTGTTCCTTGGTATGTGACTCCTCCATTGGTCCAATTAGTTTTTGTTCTAGTGCTCTATTCATTGCAAATTTGTGCTGCCTAGGTGACCATGTTCTTGAGCTTGCATGTGAAATTTATATGGTTCCAAGTAGTTCTAATGCATGATATAGTCTCTAGGCACTTGTAGGAGTAGTTTCTATCAATTTTATTGAGCTTGGTTCACTTTTGTTTGAAGTTACTAAAAATTTCAGAAATTTTTCAGAGGAAGAAATATGTTTAGGAAAATGTTCCAAGGTGGTTCTTCAAGGAAGCAAGGACCCAGGCTTGCAATGCGTGATGCTGACGATGAGCTACCAAGGGATGCTCCAGTGCGGCCTTGTGAGTGGCCTTCAGAAAATTTTATGGATCGAGCGGGAATCAAGGAAGAATTCAACGCATATTTGTGTAACGCTGATCTTGTGAGATTCGAGGCAGAGAAGTGCAGCCAATACCATCAACTCACTAGTTCATTTGTGAGGAGGTTTGAATTTTCATCTTCACGTAATTCTCCAACTGTCCTGTTTGATCTTTATGAAAAATCTTATACTATGGACTTAGAGGATTTTACTTCTGCTTGCAAACTTCCACAATGGGGTAGTGTTAGTGAACCTCGTAAATCTGAATTTAGAAACTTTCTTGCTGGTATAACCGTGGGGGAATCTAGAGATATAGCACAAGCTACCATAGGGAGCATTCACTTTCCTGCTATACATTATTTTGCTCTCTTCATAGGTAGGTGCATAAATGGTAAAGATGAAGCATGTCATATAAGTGTGCCTGACCTTAGTATTCTTAGGAGTGGTGTGTTAGGAGACAAATCTTATAATTTGGGAGCCATTGTTGCACGTAGGTTGCATAATAATATATTTAATGGAGATTTCTTTGGAGGAATTTATGCAACCCGCTTAGCTGATTTTCTTGGTGTGGACGTTCGTGAGGATGATATTGAGTTGCCTCCTACTTATTTAGACTATAATTCTATGGCCTACCACCAGTTTGTCGAGTGGAATGAATCACCTCTCCGATATCGCTTAATCTTTGACAGACGTCATGCTGTCCGTATTACTCTCCCTGCTCCTGCCTTCTTTGATTATCAGGCAAAAGGAAGACATTTTATTGCCAGAGAGGAGGCAGATGAGTACGAGAGGAGGGCGGAGGCAGCTCGCCGCCACGCTGCAGCTCAGGAGGCGATAGCCTCTGCATCTCAGTACGACCCCAACTACAACTACGGATATCCGCCAGGCCATCCTTGGCAATAAACCAACTTAGGCCAAAAGCCTAAGCTTGGGGGAGTACGTATTTCCCACCGACATTACATTATGTTCACACACACTCATTGATAGATGTCGGTGCTCATACTCTTTCACTGTAATATCCATGCTAGTTTATTTTCTTTTTCTTGTGTGTTTGTTAAACCTTAAGAAACACCAAAAAAATAGTAGTAGCTTTTAGTTAGTTTACTTTTCTTGCTGTAGTAGTAATAATTAAAAAGAAAACCCAAAAATATTTCCCGTTCTTCTTTTGCTTGTTGGGAGCTTTCCCGTGTAAATAGTTTTATTTCTTTTCTTTTCTTTGGGGGTCGATAGGAGAAGACCATGATTAAATTGTTGAAGTGGCTCTTATTTGCATTATTGTTGATTTAACCAAGAGCCCATATTGCCTTGTCTTCTCCTGTTTATTGAATGCTCGCAGATTCCAGCTTAGTCCAATGCACGTGCACTCTTATTATTATTCACATCATTCGGTCGTGCAAGTGAAAGGCAATTATGACAATATATGATGGACTGACTGAGATGACAAAAGCTGGTATGAACTCGACCTCTCTTGTTTTTGTAAATATGATGAGTTCATCATTCCTGATTCAGCTTATTATGAATAAACATGTTTGCAATGACAATTAGAGATCATAGTTGCTCGTGCCATGCTTGATTAGCTATGAGTTATAATGGTTTACCTTGCGTGCCAACATGCTATTAAAATGGTTGTGATGTGGTATAATGGGGTGGTATCCTCCTTTGAATGATTTAAGTGACTTGACTTGGCACATGTTCACACATGTAGTTGAAACAAAATCAACATAGCCTTCACGATATTTATGTTCATGGTGGATTATATCCTACTCATGCTTGCATCCAGTGTTTATTAATTTTAATGCATGTTCATGATTGTTGTCGCTCTCTAGTTGGTCGCTTCCCAGTCTTTTGCTAGCCTTCACTTGTACTAAGCGGGAATGCTGCTTGTGCATCCAATCCCTTAAAACCCAAAGTTATTCCATATGAGTCCACTATACCTTCCTATATGCGGTATCTACCAGCCGTTCCAAGTAAATTTGTATGTGCCAAACTCTAAACCTTCAAATAAACATTCTATTTTGTATGCTCGAATAGCTCATGTATCAACTAGGGTTGCCCTTATCTTCCATGTTAGGCAGGTTATTCTCAAGAGGAGTGGACTCCGCTCCTCACTCACGAGGAAATGGCTGGTCACCGGGATGCCCAGTCCCATGCTTTATGCAAACTAAATCAAAATAATTGCAAACAAAACTCCCCCTGGGACTGTTGCTAGTTGGAGACACTCGTTGTTTCGAGCAAGTCATGCATTGATGCTTGTTGGTGGAGGGGGAGTATAAACTTTACCATTCTGTTTGGGAACCGCCTATAATGTGTGTAGCATGGAAGATATCGCCATCTCTTGGTTGTTATGTTGACAATGAAAGTATGCCGCTCAAAATATTATTTATCTCTATTTCAAAACCGAGCTCTAGCACCTCTACAAATCCCTGCTTCCCTCTGCGAAGGGCCTATCTATTTACTTTTATGTTGAGTCATCACCCTCTTATTAAAAAGCACTAGCTGGGGAGCGCAGCTGTCATTTGCATTCATTACTATTAATTTATGTTGGGTATGACTATGACTGGATCTCTTTTACCATGAATTACAATGTCTAGTGAGTCCTTGATCTTTAAAGGTGCTCTGCATTTATGTTTTGCGGTCCCAAAAAGGGCTAGCGAGATACCATCCTGTTATATCATATTATGATTGTTTTGAGAAAGTGTTGCCATCCGAGATTTATTATTATGGCTCGCTAGTTGATTATGCTATTGATATGAGTAAACATGAGACCTAAGAGTTATTGCAAATGTGGTTAGTCATAATCTTTGCTGAAAACTTGAATGCTGGCTTTACATATTTACAACAACAAGAGCAAACAGAGTTTGTAAAAGTTTTTCTTTATCACTTTCAGTTTGTCAACTGAATTGCTTGAGGACAAGCAAAGGTTTAAGCTTGGGGGAGTTGATACGTCTCCGTCGTATCTACTTTTCCAAACACTTTTGCCCTTGTTTTGGACTCTAACTTGCATGATTTGAATGGAACTAACCCGGACTAACGTTGTTTTCAGCAGACTTTCCATGGTGTTATTTATGTGCAGAAACAAAAGTTATCGGAATGACCTCAAACTCCACGGAACGTCTATTTGGAAATAATAAAAAAATCCTTGTAAAAGATGAAGACCAGGGGCCCACACCCTAGCCACGAGGGTGGGGGCGCGCCCTCCCCCATAGGGCGCGCCCCCTACCTCATGGGCCCCCTGGAGCTCCTCCGACCTCAACTCCAACTCTATATATTTGCTTTCGGGGAGAAAAAAACCAGAGAGAAGAATTCATCGCGTTTTACGATACGGAGCCGCCGCCAAGCCCTAAAACCTCCCGGAAGGGCTGATCTGGAGTCCGTTCGGGGCTCCGGAGAGGGGGATTCGTCGCCGTCGTCATCATCAACCATCTTCCATCACCAATTTCATGATGCTCACCGCCATGCGTGAGTAATTCCATCGTAGGCTTGCTGGACGGTGATGGGTTGGATGAGATCTATCATGTAATCGAGTTAGTTTTGTTAGGGTTTGATCCCTAGTATCCACTATGTTCTGAGATTGATGTTGCTATGACTTTGCTATGCTTAATGCTTGTCACTAGGGCCCGAGTGCCATGATTTCAGATCTGAACCTATTATGTTTTCATGAATATATGTGAGTTCTTGATCCTATCTTGCAAGTCTATAGTCACCTACTATGTGTTATGATCCGGCAACCCCGAAGTGACAATAATCGGGACCACTCCCGGTGATGACCATAGTTTGAGGAGTTCATGTATTCACTATGTGCTAATGCTTTGTTCCGGTACTCTATTAAAAGGAGGCCTTAATATCCCTTAGTTTCCGCTAGGACCCCGCTGCCACGGGAGGGTAGGACAAAAGATGTCATGCAAGTTCTTTTCCATAAGCACGTATGACTATATTCGGAATACATGCCTACATTACATTGATGAATTGGAGCTAGTTCTTCTGTGTCACCCTATGTTATGACTGTTACATGATGAACCGCATCCGGCATAATTCTCCATCACCGATCCAATGCCTACGAGCTTTTCACATATTGTTCTTCGCTTATTTACTTTTCCGTTGCTACTGTTACAATCACTACAAAACACCAAAAATATTACTTTTTCTACAATTACTTTTGTTATCGTTACCACTACTATCATATTACTTTGCTACTAAATACTTTGCTGCAGATACTAAGTTATCCAGGTGTGGTTGAATTGACAACTCAACTGCTAATACTTGAGAATATTCTTTGGCTCCCCTTGTGTCGGATCAATAAATTTGGGTTGAATACTCTACCCTCGAAAACTGTTGCGATCCCCTATACTTGTGGGTTATCAGATACCCCCACTGTGGCCACCCTAATAAGGCTGGTGGTAATATGGGAGTATCAAGCGGTATGATGCATGACAACTAGACTTTTTGGATGATGTGGCACATAGTTAAATGATGAAAGAGAGGGTGTGTGGTATCATATCATGATACCGTATCATATCAAATGTTGTACTACTTTGTGTCATGCATGGTAATTAATAAGGAACCTAAGATACTAACTCATGATACTATGCATGCACGCATTACGAAGGTATTGCCGATCATATACTAGTATCATGCATATATACTCCCTCCTTTCCGGTTTATAGGCTTATCTCAAAATTTTAGTTTTTCCATTTTATAAGGCTCAATTTGGTTGTTCCCCATCACATGTCCAGATTCCAAGGTGCATTAAATCATTGCATGCAAGTATTAAGAGAAACTTGACCAATGCATGTACTTTATATATGCATACATGTATTGCAATTAATACATTGGAAAACAAAGTTTTTTGAGGAAAACAAAAGCATTAATTGGGTGTTCTTACAAACTACAAAAGGTATTCCACCACTCACCATCTACCTTGGTTGGTGAGATTTTTGAATTGAGCCCTATAAGGCTGGTTGTAATGGGGAGGATCATATATATATATATATATATATATATATATATATATATATATATACTAGTAGTATCATGCATATATATGATAGTGTAGCTAGGATACTAGCTACTTCCGTAATGCATAGTATCATAAGTTAACATCTTAGGTTGCCTTACTAATCACACAAAGTAGTAGTACAACATTTAATATGACACGGTATCATGATATGATACCACATCATCTCTTGTGTGCCACATCATCCAGAAAGTCTAGTTGCCATGCATGATACCACTTATGATAATACCATTACAACCGGCCTAGCTAAACCGGAAAGGAGGGAGTATGAGACTAGCTAGCCACAATGGAGAGTAGTACACTGGTAACATACACATATCCCTAGACTATATATGTTACTACCTTCTTAGTGGGTAGTAACATAAGTGCAGTGTCATGCAGAGCTTCATTTCTTAGGTTACAGACTCATATTGCATTGGGACATGTGATGCTACAATAACTATCAGTTACTGAAACTATCTCTCTCCTCATTAACTTATTGCCACATAAGCAAGTTTGTTGAGTTGGAGTCGGTGTTACTGCTGAAGTTACTCCCACTGTGGCTAGTCTGCTACTATCTAGTCGTCTATGATATACTAGCTACCTCACTAAGAGCATGGTTAATAATACAGCCAAGGGTCGACTATAAGAAGTTGACATGTCATATAATCCAACCTCTTAGCGGGTATGTACAATAATAGGTTTTATATACATACTAGTTTATCAATAGTTGGCCCACCTTACATCCTCACAAAGTGTCTTGTGTCTCCCGTTGCAGCTGGCTCTACTAACCAAGAGCCCGCTTCTCTTCTCTTTCCTCGAACTAATAAGCACATATATATTATTCTATTCCTTATAGCCAGACTACCCACAGTGGGAGTAACATAGGTAGTAACACCACACATATCTAGATAAAATAGATGATGTGGCAAGCAATAAATGAAGAAATGGAGGAAAGTGGATATGTGTGAGACTACCCACAGTGGGAGTAACATAGGTAGTAACATCACACATATCTAGATAAAGTAGATGATGTGGCAAGCAATAAATGAAGAAAGAGAGGAAAGTAGTAACATAGCTAGTTACTAGTAGTATGAGTAACATCACATGTACATATCAAGGCAAGATGTGTCTATAGCCTAATAAATGAAGTGTTGCATGTTACCACACATATATGTTACTCCCCACTATAGAGGTAGTAACATAGAGTGGGGAGTAACATAGACTAGTGTAACACATGGGCATGTTACTAGTCTATGTTACTACCCATTGTGGCTAGTCTGAGTAACATCACACATCTCAAGGCAAGATGAGTCTATAGCCTAATAAATGAAGTGTTGCATGTTACTACACATATGTTACTCCCCACTATAGAGGTAGTAACATAGACTAGTAACATTCTATGTTACTACCCATTGTAGCTAGTCTTATGTCACTCTATTGTGTACTTACTTGCTCTAATAATGCATAGTATCATAGAGTAGCTAGTATCATATGTAGTACTTTATTCATATTGTCATGCATGACACATAGTAGCATAACATTTATTATGATACGGTTCCATGATATGATACTTAACCCTCTCTTTCTTCATTTAATTAATTCTATGACAGCTCATCAAAATTGCCTAGTTGGCATGCATGATACTAGCTATGATACCCCTTACTATCAGCCTAGCAAGGTGTACAGATCATTTGTGCGTCACTTTGTGAGTTTTCATCCGTTTGTTCAAGAAGCGGGGAGAAGTTTCAAACATTTCGGCCGCGAGGTGCGGCCACTAGCGTAGGCCTAGTTGGTATTTTAATTACAGAAAATTCAGATGGAGTTCGGACATCATCAAAATCGATGTGTGCCTGTGGCGTGCTCTCACGACCCCGTGGAAAAAAATTGGTAAAGTTTGGCACAAGTTTTGATGACCGCTCCTTCCAAACCGGAGCATCTCACATGAAGGATCATGGTTTTCCAAAAGGAGACGTGTCAATTCAAACTCTTGTGTCCGGTGACTTCATCGTTTGGCCTCATAAAAATTTCCACGGTACGCAATCACCATTATACCACGGGTTTGATTTTCTGGCGCATTTTAGGTATCGTTAGCTATATTTAAGACATTTTTTGATATTAACGTGCATTTTGTGCATAAAAATAAAATTACAACCGGAACTGCATGTGCTGTCGAAAGGGATGAGGATCGCCGTTTGATCTGGGAGCATCCAACGGTGCAGACATACGATCCGTGAGGTTTGGGTTCTGGCCAATCAGAAAGCACGACTCAGATCATGGGCGGGGTGGTGGCGGGGTTTGGTCGGCACACGGCTGTCATCAATGAACCATGTGCTATTCGCAAACTAGATTGCATATTTTTTTCTCACATACTGTGGTGAGATCGATTGAGTGTGCTACCTCTATGATATAATAATAATAATAATAATAATAATAACAAAAAACAGTTCATATTCATTGCCTGAGCTGACAGCATATCAAGGTCAACATATTAACGGTTCTTACATCAACAGAAAACCGGGCATAACTCACAAATTCAGTACACGCGACAGTTCTAAATTGAACGAATTAAGTTGCAGGGTAGGCATAAAGACTAGTCTTACAGCTTAATTCCCATGTACATGTGGGAACTGGGATCGTTAAGTTGACCCCGAATGAACTTGGGGTTTTTGATGATTTTAAACTTCTTCTCTGTTGCACTGGTGCATGATCCCTTGGCTGGCAACTCATCAACTTAATCGTACTCGTCCTAATCGGCAACATCGTCGACACCCAGTACCCTTCTCTTCCCATGCATCGCTAAATGGTCGTTCTTATGCAAGGGGTCTTCCACAAAGAAAATCTGGGTAGCATCGCTGGCAAGAATGAATGGGACCGCGTGATATGCCATCGTTGTCCTGTTAACACAGGTCTTCCTGTACTCATCAATCCTTACCTGACCAAGAGGGATCCATGCGCACCTGAATAATGCCACCTTAACTTTCACATAGTCAAGCTCCCAAATCTCTTTGATGGTTCCATAGTATACCCTTTTATTAGCTTCATTTACAGTCATGCATTCTATTCGAACAGAGTTGTTCTAATACGAGGTCTTCTTATCACGTTGCTCAGTGTAGAACCTGAATCCATTTATTTCATATGCTTGGTACATCAGCACCGTAGGTGATGGCTTTTGTACCAACCACGTAGCAATGTCATCGATGGATCCTTGTGCCAAACGATTCTTCAGCCATTTGGCGTAGTTCTTAGTGTGCTCCTTCATCTCCACCTCTGATGAAGGCACCATTGGAAAGAATCTTTGGCGTATCTCCGCCAAGTGTTCTTCGGCATAAGCGATGAGAACTGGGCTGTTAAGCAGTACCGTCAAATGGGCTTTCTCTGCCAATTCTCCGGGTGCAGCCATTTGCGTGCTAGCAAGGACTGGCTTACCTTTCAGCCTTCCCTCGTGGCGAGAGAGGGGCAAACCTATAGGTCTTTGTTTCATGTATTCGGTGCAAAACTCAACCACCTCCTCCGCGGTATAAGCTTGTAGGATGCTTGCCTCTGGATGGTTTTGGTTCCGACAAAAGCGCTTCAGGATTCCCATGAACCGCTCGAAGGGATACATGTTGTGAAGAAACACAGGACCATAATACTTTATCTCGTCGACAAGGTGCACGGTGAGATGGACCATGATATCAAAGAATGACGGTGGGAAAAACATCTATAGGTTGGTCAATATTCTTGCAATATCATCTTGCATATGATCCAACTCTTCAGGATCTACAACTTTCTGCCATAGTTGGTTGAAGAAATCACAGAGGTCAATGAGTGTGTTACTTATATCTTTGTCCATCAGATTCCTGATGGCCACCGGGAGGATTTGTGTCAACATTACGTGGCAATCAAGTGACTTCATGTGTCCCAACTTCATTTTACCTGAGCTCACATCCACGAGACTTCTGATGTTTACGGAGTAGGAAGAGGGTGTCTTAACTGACAACAAATAGGTGAAGAACTGTGTTGCTTCTTTTGTACTGAAATTGTAACTCTGGCGAGCTTTGATGAATTTTTCATTATTTTCTGCTTCACTCTTGCGTTGTGATTGATCAGCAAGCATATCGAGCCATGAACCGTCACCATCCTTTCTTTTACCTTTAATCTTGAGCAGAGTACCAAGGATGCTTTCACATACGTTCTTCTCTACATGCATGACATCGATGCAGTGACGTACACGTAGAATCTCCCAGTAAGGTAATTTCCAGAACACCGATTTCTTCTTAAACACTTGATCCTTGGGTGTTAGTTTCACCGTCAAAGCGTGGTTCTTGCCAAGCACAACATTAATGTTTTTAGCCATGTTTTGGACCACTGATATACGTCTCCAACGTATCTATAATTTTTGATTGTTCCGTGCTATTATATTATCTGTTTTGGATGTTTAATGGGCTTTATTATACACTTTTATATTATTTTTGGGACTAACCTACTAACCCAAGGCCCAGTGCAAATTGCTGTTTTTTTTGCCTATTTCATTCTTTCGCAGAAAAGGAATATCAAATGGAAACCAAACGGAATGAAACCTTCGGGAGAGTGATTTTTGGAACAAACGTGATCCAGAGGACTTGGAGTGGACGTCAAGAAACAATCGAGGAGGCCACGAGGCAGGGAGGCGCGCCAGCCCCCTGGGCGCGCCCCCACCCTCGTGGGCCCCTCGTAGCTCCACCGACCTACTTCTTCCTCCTATATATACCCATATACCCCGAAACCATCCAAGAGCACCAAGAAACCCTATTTCCACCGCCGCAACCTTCTGTACCCGTGAGATCCCATCTTGGGGCCTTTTCCGGCGCTCTGCCGGAGGGGGAATCGATCACGGAGGGCTTCTACATCAACACCATAGCCTCTCCGATGATGTGTGAGTAGTTTACCTCAGACCTTTGAGTCCATAGTTATTAGCTAGATGGCTTCTTCTCTCTCTTTGGATCTCAATACAAAGTTCTCCTCGATCTTCTTGGAGATATATTCGATGTAATTATTTTTGCGGTGTGTTTGTCAAGATCCAATGAATTGTGGGTTTATGATCAAGATTATCTATGAACAATATTTGAATCTGCTCTGAATTCTTTTATGTATGATGTGTTATTTTGCAAGTCTCTTCGAATTATCAGTTTGGTTTGGCCTACTAGATTGATCTTTCTTGCAATGGGAGAAGTGCTTAGCTTTGGGTTCAATCTTGCGTTGCTCGATCCCAGTGACAGAAGGGGAAACAACACGTATTGTATTGTTTCCATTGAGGATAAAAAGATGGGGTTTATATCATATTGCTTGAGTTTATCCCTCTACATCATGTCATCTTGCCTAATGCGTTACTCTGTTCTTATGAACTTAATACTCTAGATGCATGTTGGATAGCGGTCGATGTGTGGAGTAATAGTAGTAGATGCAGAATCATTTCGGTCTACTTGTCGCAGACGTGATGCCTATATACATGATCATGCCTAGATATTCTCATAACTATGCACTTTTCTATCAATTGCTCGACAGTAATTTGTTCACCCACCGTAATACTTATGCTATCTTGAGAGAAGCCACTAGTGAAACCTATGGCCCCCGGATCTATTTTCCATCATATTAATCTTCCGTCAACCAGCTATTTCTTTCGCCGTTTATTTTGCAGTCTTTACTTTTAATCTTTATCATAAAAATACCAAAAATATTATCTTATCATCTCTATCAGGTCTCACTTTTGCAAGTGGCCATGAAGGGATTGACAACCCCTTTATCGCATTGGTTGCAAGGTTCTTATTTGTTTGTGTAGGTACGAGGGACTTGCGTGTGGCCTCCTACTGGATTGATACCTTGGTTCTCAAAAACTGAGGGAAATACTTACGCTACTTTGCTGCATCACCCTTTCCTCTCCAAGGGAAAACCAACGCATGCTCAAGAGGTAGCAAGAAGGATTTCTGGCACCCTTGCCGGGGAGGCTTACGCCAAGTCAAGTCAAGATTTGATCTCCCAGCAACTAGCCATTTCTGGCGCCGTTGCCGGGGAGTCTACGCACAAGTCAAGACATACCAAGTACCCATCACAAACTCTTATCCCTCGCATTACATTATTTGCCATTTTCCTCTCCCCCACTTCACCCTTGCCGTTTTATTCGCCCTTTTTCGTTCGCCTTCTTCCCGTATGTATCTTTGTTTGTGTTTCGATGTGCCTTCTATTTGCTTGCATCTTTGCTTGCTAAAAATCTATTGATATGGATCCACTTAAAGTGTTCTACTTGGATCATCTTCGATCCTTATGCGCTCGTGCTGAAACACCAACTAGCCTAGTTGATGGGAAATCTTTAGATGAGCATGCTCATTTTGTGTGTCACCGTTTGTCTGAAAAAGGGAGACTCTTATGGGATCAAATAAACAGATTGTTGTGTCATGCTTGGAATCTTTGTGAAATTTATGATTTTACTTGTTGCTCTAAGAACCTGATAACCCACAAGTATAGGGAATCGCAACAGTTTTCGAGGGTAGAGTATTCAACCAAAATTTATTGATTCGACACAAGGGGAGCCAAAGAATATTCTCAAGTATTAGCAGTTGAGTTGTCAATTCAACCACACCTGGATAACTTAATATCTGCAGCAAAGTATTTAGTAGCAAAGTAGTATGATAGTAGTGGTAACGGTAATGGTAGCAAAAGCAATTTTTTTGGGTTTTGTAGTGATTGTAACAGTAGCAATGGAAAAGTAAATAAGCGGAGAACAATATGTGAAAAACTCATAGGCATTGGATCGGTGATGGAGAATTATGTCGGATGCGGTTCATCATGCGACAATCATAACATAGGGTGACACAGAACTAGCTCCAATTCATCAATGTAATGTAAGCATGTATTCCGAATATAGTCATACGTGCTTATGGAAAAGAACTTGCATGACATCTTTTGTCCTACCCTCCCGTGGCAGTGGGGTCCTAATGGAAACTAATGGATATTAAGGCCTCCTTTTAATAGAGTACCAGACCAAAGCATTAACACATAGTGAATACATGAACTCCTCAAACTACGGTCATCACCGGGAGTGGTCCCGATTATTGTCACTTCGGGGTTGCCGGATCATAACACATAGTAGGTGACTATAGACTTGCAAGATAGGATCAAGAACTCACATATATTCATGAAAACATAATAGGTTCAGATCTAAAATCATGGCACTCGAGCCCTAGTGACAAGCATTAAGCATAGCAAAGTCATAGCAACATCAATGTCAGAACATAGTGGATACTAGGGATCAAACCCTAACAAAACTAACTCGATTACATGATAAATCTCATCCAAGCCATCACCGTCCAGCAAGCCTACGATGGAATTACTCACGCACGGCGGTGAGCATCATGAAATTGGTGATGGAGGATGGTTGATGATGACGACGGTGACGTATTCCCCTCTCCGGAGCCCCGAACGGACTCCAGATCAACCCTCCCGAGAGGATTTAGGGCTTGGCAGCGGATCCGTATCGTAAAACGTGATGAATCCTTCTCTCTGATTTTTTTTCTCCCCGAACACAAATATATGAAGTTGGAGTTGAGGTCGGTGGAGCGTCAGGGGGCCCACAAGGCAGGGGGTGCGCCCAGGGGGGCAGGTGCCCCCCCCACCCTCATGGACAGGTGGAGGCCCCCTGACGTGGATTCTTCTTCCAGTATTTTAATATTTTCCAAAAATATGTTTCGTGGAGTTTCAGGTCATTCCGAGAACTTTTGTTTCTGCACATAAATAACACCATGGCAATTCTGCTGAAAACAGCGTCAGTCCGGGTTAGTTCCATTCAAATCATGCAAATTAGAGTCCAAAACAAGGGCAAAAGTGTTTGGAAAAGTAGATACGACTGAGACGTATCAGAACCCTAAAAAACACCTCCCCTACCTATGTGAGTTTAATGATAATGAAATCTTATCTTCTTATGCAAAGGGTGTTTATAGTTACTACGATATCGAACAAATTGAAGAATTTGTCATTTTTAAGGGTGCTCATGAAGTTGCTTCTTTGATTGAAAATGATATTACTTTCCACAAATCTGAAAATTCCAACATACTTAAATTTTGCGAGGAAAACTATGCTCGTAACGTCTATGTCGAAGAATTTATTGAAAGAGTGACCGTTTCTTTGGAAGAAAATAATGATATGCATGAATCCATAGATAATTATGATTCCGATGATTTGATTGAAATATCCCTTGATGAACATGATGCTTGCTATTCTTGTGGCCATGATGCCAATATTTATGTAGATGAATTTGCTATCGTTCCTTATGTTAAACATGAGATCGTTGGCATTGCACCCATACTTGATAGTTCCTTCGATGAAAAGCACGATTGCAATGATGTTATTATAAATTCTCTTGATGTCAATTGTGCTAATAATATGCAAAACCCTAAGCTTGGGGATGCTAGTTTTGCTATGTCTACTACTTGTTGCAATGATCATGATTGGGGTGATTCTTCTAATGTTCTTGAAAATTTATTTAAGCCCCATGATGAATATGAGATTGATAATAGTGTTTGCAATAATATTGAAAGTGGGTTTGGAAGAGTGTCAACTTTATATCCCACATATTTGTATAATATTCAATCTTATGGTATTTTTGATAAAAGTGGGTTTGGAGAGGTCATGACTTTAGTTAATGATATTCCCACTATTTTGGAAGAGTGTCAACTTTGCATGCATGTGGATTATGTAGAGAAAATATTGTGTGATAGCTATATTGTTGAATTTGAATATGATCCCACATGTAATTATTATGAGAGAGGAAAATATGGTTGGAGAAATTTTCATGTTACTAAATTACCTCTTGTTATGTTGAGATTGCTATTGCTTCTCACTTCTTCCTTGCATATGCTAGTATTTTCTTGTCTTGATAATTTGTTTGCCTATAATATGCCTATGCATAGGAACTATGTTATACTTAGATGTGTTTTTCACATGCTATATGATGCTCTCTTCGTGCTTCAATTCTTGTCTTTCATGTGAGCATCATCGAAATTATAAATGCCTAGCTAGGGGCGTTAAACGATAGCGCTTGTTGGGAGGCAACCCAATTTTATTTTTGTTTCTTGCTTTTTGTTTATGTTTAGTAATAAATCTTTGATATAGCCTCTGGTTAGATGTGTTTTCATGTTTTAATTAGTGTTTGTGCCAAGTAGAACCTTTGGGAAGACTTGGGTGAAGTCTTTTTTGATCTTGCTGTAAAAAACAGAAACTTTAGCGCTCACGAGATTAGCTACAAATTTTTACTGGAGATTTATATTTAGTTGATTCTTTTTGCAGATGATTAATAGATAAATTCCTCACGTCCATCAATTTATTTTAGAATTTGTGGAGTTCCATAAGTATATGTTTGATACAGATTACTACAGACTGTTCTGCTTTTGACAGATTCTGTTTTTCGTGTGTTGTTTGCTTATTTTGATGAATCTATGGCTAGTATCGGAGGTTATGAACCATAGAGAAGTTGGAATACAGTAGGTTTAACACCAATATAAATAAATAATGAGTTCATTACAGTACCTTAAGGTGGTGTTTTGTTTCTTTCGCTAACGGAGCTCATGAGATTTTCTGTTAAGTTTTGTGTTGTGAAGATTTCAAGTTTTGGGTAAAGATTTGATGGATTATGGAACAAGGAGTGGCAAGAGCCTAAGCTTGGGGATGCCCAAGGCGCCCCAAGGTAAAATCCAAGGACAAACAAAAGCCTAAGCTTGGGGATGCCCTGGAAGGCATCCCCTCTTTTGTCTTCGTCCATCGGTAACTTTACTTGGAGCTATATTTTTATTCACCACATGATATGTGTTTTGCTTGGAGCATCTTGTATGATTTGAGTCTTTGATTTTTAGTTAACCACAATCATCCTTTCTGTACACACCTTTTGGGAGAGACACAAATTAATCGGAATTCATTAGAATACTCTATGTGCTTCACTTATATCTTTTGAGCTAGATAATTTTGCTCTAGTGCTTAACTTATATCTTTTAGAGCACGGTGGTGGTTTTATTTTATAGAAATTATTGATCTCTCATGCTTCACTTATATTATTTTGAGAGTCCTTTAGAACAGCATGGTAATTTGCTTTGGCTATAAAACTAGTCCTAATATGATAGGCATCCAAGATGGATATAATAAAAACTTTCATATAAGTGTGTTGAATACTAAGAGAAGTTTGATACTTGATGATTGTTTTGAGATATGGAGATAGTGATATTAAAGTTGTGCTAGTTGAGTAGTTGTGAATTTAAGAAATACTTGTGTTGAAGTTTGCAAGTTCCGTAGCATGCACGTATGGTAAACGTTGTGTAACTAATTTGAAACATGAGGTGTTCTTTGATTGTCATCCTTATGAGTGGCGGTCGGGGACGAGCGATGGTCTTTTCCTACCAATCTATCCCCCTAGGAGCATGCACGTAGTGCTTGGTTTTTGATGACTTGTAGATTTTTGCAATAAGTATGTGAGTTCTTTATGACTAATGTTGAGTCCATGGATTATACGCACGCTCACCCTTCCATCATTGCTAGCCTCTTCGGTACCGTGCATTGCCCTTTCTCACCTTGAGAGTTGGTGCAAACTTCGCCGGTGCATCCAAACCCCATGATACGATACGCTCTATCACACATAAACCCCCTTATATCTTCCTCAAAACAGCCACCATACCTACCTATTATGGCATTTCCATAGCCATTCCGAGATATATTGCCATGCAACTCTCCACCGTTCCGTTTATTATGACGCGCTTCATCATTGTCATATTGCCTTGCATGATCATGTAGTTGACATCGTATTTGTGGCAAAGCCACCATGCATATTATTTCATACATGTCACTCTTGATTCATTGCCCATCTCGGTACACCGCCGGAGGCATTCATATAGAGTCATATTTTGTTCTAGTATCGAGTTGTAATCATTGAGTTGTAAATAAATAGAAGTGTGATGATCATCATTAATAGAGCATTGTCCCAAATAAAAAAAGAGAAAGGCCAAATAAAAAAGGGAAAGGCCCAAAAAAAGGAATAAATAAAAAGGGACAATGCTACTATCCTTTTTCCACACTTGTGCTCAAAGTAGCACCATGATCTGTATGATAGAGAGTCTCTTGTTTTGTCACTTTCATATACTAGTGGGAATTTTTCATTATAGAACTTGGCTCGTATATTCCAACAATGGGCTTCCTCAAATGCCCTGGGTCTTCGTGAGCAAGCAAGTTGGATGCACACCCACTTAGTTTCTTTTGTTGAGCTTTCATACATTTATAGCTCTAGTGCATCTGTTGCATGGCAATCCCTACTCCTTGCATTGACATCAATTGATGGGCATCTCCCTAGCCCGTTGATTAGCGCGACAATGTGAGACTTTCTCCTTTTTGTCTTCTCCACATAACCCCCATCATTATATTCTATTCCACCCATAGTGCTATATCCATGGCTAACGCTCATGTATTTCGTGAACGTTGAAAAAAGTTGGAGATTACTAAAGTATGAAACAATTGCTTGTCTTGTCATCGGGGTTGTGCATGATGAGAGCATTCTTGTGTGACGAAAATGGAGCATGACCAAACTATATGATTTTGTAGGGATGAACTTTCTTTGGCCATGTTATTTTGAGAAGACATGATTGCTTAGTTAGTATGCTTCAAGTATTATTATTTTTATGTCAATATTAAACTTTTATCTTGAATCTTTTGGATCTGAACATTCATGCCACAATAAAGAAAATTACATTGAAGAATATGCTAGGTAGCATTCCACATCAAAAATTCTGTTTTTATCATTTACCTATTCAAGGACGAGCAGGAATTAAGCTTGGGGATGCTTGATACGTCTCCAACGTATCTATAATTTATTATTGTTCCATGCTATTATATTATCTGTTTTGGATGTTTACTGGGCTTTATTATACACTTTTATATTATTTTTGGGACTAACCTACTAACCCAAGGCCCAATGCAAATTGCTGTTTTTTTGCCTATTTCAGTGTTTCGCGGAAAAGGAATATCAAACAGAATCCAAACGGAATGAACCCTTCGGGGGAGTGATTTTCGTAACAAACGTGATCCAGAGGACATGGAGTGGACGTCAAGAAACAATCGAGGAGGACATGAGGCAAGGAGGCGCGCCTGCCCCCCTGGGCGCGCCCCCACCCTCGTGGGCCCCTTGTAGCTCCACCAACCTACTTCTTCCTCCTATATATATACCCATATACACCGAAACCATCCAAGAGCACCATGAAACCATATTTCCACCGCCGCAACCTTCTGTACCCGTGAGATCCCATCTTAGGGCCATTTTTCGGCGCTCCGCCGGAGGGGGAATCGATCACGGAGGGCTTCTACATCAACACCATAGCCTCTCTGATGATGTGTGAGTAGTTTACCTCAGACCTTCGGGTCCATAGTTATTAGCTATGGCTTCTTCTCTCTCTTTAGATCTCAATACAAAGTTCTCCTCGATCTTCTTGGAGATCTATTCGATGTAATTCTTTTTGCGGTGTATTTGTCGAGATCCGATGAATTGTGGGTTTATGATCAAGATTATCTATGAACAATATTTGAATCTCCTCTAAATTCTTTTATGTATGATGTGTTATCTTTGCAAGTCTCTTTGAATTATCAGTTTGGTTTGTCCTAGTAGATTGATCTTTCTTGCAATGGGAGAAGTGCTTAGCTTTGGGTTCAATCTTGCGTTGCTCGATCCCAGTGACAGAAGGGGAAACGGCACATATTGTATTGTTGCCATCGAGGATAAAAAGATGGGGTTTATATCATATTACTTGAGTTTATCCCTCTACATCATGTCATCTTGCCTAATGCGTTACTCTGTTCTTATGAACTTAATACTCTAGGTGCATGCTGGATAGCGGTCGATGTGTGGAGTAATAGTAGTAGATGCAGAATCATTTCGGTCTACTTGTCGCAGACATGATGCCTATATACATGATCATCCCTAGATATTCTCATAACTATGCACTTTTCTATCAATTGCTCGACAGTAATTTGTTCACCCACCGTAATACTTATGCTATCTTGAGAGAAGCCACTAGTGAAACCTATGGGCCACGGGTCTATTTTCCATCATATTAATCTTCCATCAACTAGCTATTTCTTTTGCCGTTTATTTTGCAATCTTTACTTTTATTCTTTATCATAAAAATACCAAAAATATTATCTTATCATCTCTATCAGGTCTCACTTTTGCAAGTGGCCGTGAAGGGATTGACAACCCCTTTATCGCGTTGGTTGCAATGTTCTTATTTTTTGTGTAGGTACGAGGGACTTGCGTGTGGCCTCCTACTGGATTGATACCTTGGTTCTCAAAAACTGAGGGAAATACTTACACTACTTTGCTGCATCACCCTTTCCTCTTCAAGGGAAAACCAACGCATGCTCAAGAGGTAGCATCCATGCATGTGACACACCCTACTTCTCCCCTTGTTTTCTACCCCGATGTGTTGCCTAATGCCGGCATATCTTGAATGGTGTGCACCAGCATGGCATGTAGATCGAAAATCTCCTTTCTGTAAGCATCATAACATTTTACAGCAGGCGCATCTATCCACACTGTCAGCAGTTCTTCTACCAGTAGCTGAAAGTAAATGTCGATGTCATTTCCAGGTTGCTTCGGGCCTTGGATAATCATTGACATCATAATGTATTTTGTCTTCATACACAACCAAGGAGCTAGGTTATATATGCAAAGAAGCACCGGCCATGTGCTGCGATTAGTGCTCATATCGCCAAAAGGATTCATCCCGTCAGTACACTCCCCGAGCCTTATACTTCTAGGATCCTTGGCAAAAGTTTCAAACTTTTTGTCGATTAATTCCCACTGAGCCCCATCTTTCGGGTGCCTCATATACCTATCCGCAATTCGCTCATCATGATGCCACCGCAACCTCTTTGCCTCTCTAGGGTTTGCAAACAAATGACTCAACCTTGGAATTAAAGGCAAGTACCAAACAACCTTGAACGGGACTCCTGTCTTGATCTCGTCGTCCAATTTGTACTTGTCCTTTGCTCTCCTATGCTTGTATCATGCATGCTTGCATGTGGGACATGCACGATAATCTTTGTACTCACCATGGTACAATATACAATCATTCACACAAGCGTGTATCTTCTGTACTTCAAGTTCCAATGGGCAAACAATTTTCTTCGCTTCATTCGTGCATCTGGGGAGCACATTATCTTCCGGAAGAATTTCTTTCAAAAGACCTAACATCTCTGTGAAGCCCTTGTTTGATAGACCGTTTGCTGCTTTAAATCTGAGAAGCGCCAGGGTGGCACTCAACCTGGAATATTTCTTTTTGCAACCTGGATACAATTCTTTCTTGGAGTCCACATCAATGGTTGGCAGATCCTTGTACCCAATCATATGCTTATCTGGGCCCTCGAATTTTGCAATCATAGCAGCAAAATCTGGCATATCAAGATCATCGTCATCTGCGTCGACGTCTTGTTTTTCCAGTGGGCGTTTCGGCTTTCCGGTGTTCCATTGGTAGCTTGACGCCTCTGCCCCGATGTTAGATTCAACATCCATGTGACACTGATCGGGGTTTGGCATCTCGCTGCCCTGGGTATCTTCATCCATGACCTCCTCTTCACCGTGTCTGGTCCAACGTGTATATCCATCCATGAATCCCCTAGAGACTAAGTGCATCTGGACATCTGCAACTTCATGTGACTCTGTATTGGCACAATCAGTACATGGACACAGGATGTAATCCGCATCACCAATTCTCCTCTTTGTACTTTCAGCCAAATTCATGAACTTTGTCACGCCACTGATAAAATCTGCGGTTTTCCGATTCTTCATCCATCGAGATCGTTCCATCTGCAGCACATGAATGGTAATAAAAAACAAAACAACAACATTAATACATGGATTAACTGATGTCCAAAGATGCGTGCATAAATCACAAGGTTTTATTTTAATAATTACTGAGGGCGCTCCATGTTGTTATCCAGACGTGCTATGACAAAAATTAATGGCCAGTCAATTTACACGGAGAGTACTAGTACAAAACTACACTTAGGAATTGAACACCTAAATTTAGCCACTCACGAAAAGAATACCTTAATTAATTAGCCACGCGGCGACCTCCGCCCAGCAGACAGACAAGCGCGATGCGGCGGCGCACCGAGACAGCAGGGTCGAGGAGCAAAGCTTAGTGCGGCTGCCGCCTGAAGTTCGACCTCCACTATCCCGCCATCGACCACGATGGATGTGCTCGAATCATGTCGCCGCCGACCTCGATGGTTGAGCTCCTCCTATCTCCCGCCGCAGAACGAGGATTGACCTCCTATGACGCCGCCACCGCCCACCGACCGAGGATTGACCTCTTCTCCGGTAGCCGCTGCCTAGGCCGCCGCCGCCATCTCTTTATGCAGAGCGGCTGTTTTTTTATGGATATCCGTGGAGCGGCTGTTTACACGGCATCTCACCGTAACTCAATTATATGGACCGGGTAGTACATCACATACGGTTATGTAATGGCAACCGTGTCTAACCTACGTTGTCTTCTCACATTGTTTGGTGCGGAAATCGTGTGTGACGTTGTAATACCTAACACAAACAACATGTACAAACAGTGTGCCGTATACAACATATATATAGTGCCATTAGTAGTTCCCGACCGTTAGCTTATCTCCACAGTTTCCCCATTTCCCCCAAATCCCTACATAGCCTCCAAATTCCCTCGCGTGGCGCTGACATTGGGGGAATGCGGACAAGTGGTGCTGATGGTTTCGGTGCGGCTGCTCCTGCTCGTATCGCCGCTACGACGGCGGTCACTGCCGAGCACTTGCCTAAGGTCATCAGAAGGCAGGTGTACTACGGATCCGAATCGTCTTGTCAGGTTCCAATCTATCCCGATCTTTTTTACCATGTCCAAAGTATGGCTCCTTGCTGAATCCGTCCTGAATGACCCCCCCCCCAGGAAAGCGATCTGCCGCCGGATCCGGAGCTTGACTCCAGACTCCCGCAACACGAGTTCGACTCCGAGTTTTGCGCCACCGAGAAGTAGCAAAAGCTGAGTTGTGTGCACGGGCACACTCCCGCTCGACGTGTATGCACGGAGGGATTCGACATTGGCAGCGGTTTCTCAGTTGCCCCTTAGAGGCTAGTGCTAATTAAGTTCATCATTTTACTTCAGTTAATGCCACCACTCTCATCCAGAATACTATTTAACATTGGCAAGGATATGAGGCTTGTGCCTTTGTTAACTGGCGGGATGAAGAATGGCATGGCAGGGCTCGGAGTGTTATCACCAAGCTCGTAGAAGATAACATAAAGTTGAAGAAGAAACTGGCTGATCTGGAATGTACAATCAGTACGATGAAGCAAGAAAGAATCAATCACAGGCAACAGATGAAAGCAAGAGACAAGAAGGAACTAGCATGTGTAGTTATGGTTGTCGCATTAGCTATGTTCTATGCAATGTTTGCAATGATGATTAGGGTTTTGTTTGACAGTATTGCTAAAGCACATCTAGATGTGCTCTAGGTAATGTACATCTAGGTCCTATATGTGCCATTGATGTTACACGAAGATCCGTGCAGATATTTTTCATTGTCGTCTTTCTTTTCCTTTCTAGTTTGATTATTACTGGCTTTATCAATAAGAAGAGCTCAATGCATTGCTTGCCAACTGTCCTACTCTGTTCGTACCGGTACCGGTGCATAATCTCAAAGCTCGTTCCTTGTTTTTGTCCTGAAAAAGGAAACCATCTAAATAGCCAATAGGAGTCCGGCGCAACCCCAAGAATTTGGAGCGACTGGGTACAAATAATTACGGTTGATTATATCAACGGTTAGATAATACGTCAACCCCCGCTTCAATTGGCAGTTCCTCTTCTCTGCATACCCCGCTTAAGTGTCCACCATCTTCATCGTCCCCGGCAGGCCGCGCTACACACTGGCACACACTCTGCAGCCATGTCGAGCCATAGCGAGGACGACAGTTCGGCCAGCAGTCTGGCGCCCGATGATAGGTCAACATCGGAATCATCCCGCTCGTCTTCCATGAGTCCGGCGTCGAGCCCAGACCTCGATTATATCCGGTTCATGGAAGGGACGCCGCCTCCGGAGTCGTCAGACGACAACCAGACGGACGAGGAGCCATCGGAGGACGAAGAAGAGGACGACGATGATGATGAGGAGGAATGGTCGAACAAGGAGGAGGAGGACGACGACAACAACGACGATGACGACAGCGGCAAGAAGCATCCTCGCCAAGACGATGTCGCGGGGCCATCCAACAAGAACAACAAGAAGAAGAAGCACTAAATTAAGCAGACTATATATATATCTGTTTATCCTGTCAATCTCATCGCAGACGGTTAGTAATATGTATTCGACAGAGATCTTCTACATTATCGCCAACAGGTTGGTTTGTTGAACTGTGTGCCCTGACGAGCACACAATTCACAAAAAAAGGCCGTATGGGCTATCTATAATGATCGCACACAATTCTGATTACCGACATGTTTGCCGGGTATCACACACATCTTGTTACGTCGAATCGTTTGTGTTAACCTCACTCATCGCAAACGGTTCATCGGAGTGAACTGTATTCCGTATATCGCACACACCTTGATCTGGCTGCCCGTTTCATTTGTTCTGTCTCATCGCAAACAGTTTGTACAAATCAACCGTATGCCCCTCATTGCACATGCAACTAAAATCTGAACCGTGTTTGATCTATCATTCATCACAAACGTTTTGCATCATTTCTGACAGTTTTCATACAACACCGTTTGCGATTATTGCATCGCACACAGTTTCTCGAAGGGTCTCTGATCGTAGTGTCACGTTAGCAGCATCCTGCAGTAGTGACACCACAACACAAATGAACCAAACATTAACTGAGCACCACATTGCACAATGTATAACCAAACCAAGCATGCTTGACAACTTGAAAATATAGCAATTGTATTCGTTTGTCATGTATTTTATAAAGATAAATTCGATTTATTTCTCACATGGAAGACAATACAAAATTGCAGCCTGAAGAATTGAACATCACATTTGCAGAATTGAACCAAACAGTTAACTGAAGACGACAACTAATTAACAAAACAGTTAATAAGTGAGCACCACACTGCACGACATATAGAACACATACACTAGAGCAACAGATTGCATGGTAAAATTAGATAGCACAATTCACTAGAATTTGTGAAGGAAAGGCAGGAGCAGCACACGCAATGGGTAAACCGAGCATGCTTAACCGATGTAGATAGCAAATGGCAAGGTGCTCCACCAAGATCTGGGGGTCGGCATGAATGGAGTCATCGCGACCTCATCCGCGCGTGCGACCGCGATTTGCTTCTCCGCTGCCAAATGCTCCTTGAGATTCTGGCTATACTGCGTGCACCACGGCTTAGGGCGGCGCTTATTTGGTGGAGGGGTCGGTGATTTGGGTGGAAGGTGTCGCGCTCGCGCCGGTGGTCGGGGCATGTGGGATGTGGAAGGAGGAGGAGGATGGGCGTCGGGTATGGATTACCTGCCTGAACAGGCGAGGACGAGCAGCGTGAAGGAGAGACGCCGACGAGGAGGCGGCGCTGCAAGCAAGGAGTGAAGGTTTCAACTTGGAAAGGAAGGCGGAAACAGGGGAAATGTGGCTTTTGGTAAGGGGGAGGCGGCGGGGAGGTAGATATTTCTGCGGAAGCCGAAAATTTGGAATCGCTTCAGCGAAAAAACTGGCGTGCAAAGTGTCATCAGAAACGGTCCCTTATTCAGAATTGTGTACGATATGTGAGCATCACAAATGATTCAGATAGCTTAACCCGTGTGTGATGAGTTTGAACGTCAAAAAATTTTGTTCGAATTTCCCTGGTTACAGTGGTCATCCACGTCATTGCATAATTTGGGTACACAAAGGAGACTACAGCACACCCACACTTCTTAATCGAGCAAGTTCAGCAATTAAACAGAGCTAGCTGACCTAAACATTACTCTAACAAATTAAAGACTGGCGCTCTTAATTAAACAAAACAAAGAGTACTACTACGGCTGGTGCTCGTCGATCTCCGCTGCGCCTCCATGTCCAGCCCGTGCCCGATGGTCTCCTGGGGAAGGGGCTCCATGGCATCAATTGCACCATACTCGGCAAGCATCTCGCCATCCACGTCGACCATATCTTTGGAATAGGCCACCACGAGCTGGGCGTGGGCGCCGCGATCTGGGCTCTGATACGTCCATTTTGCATCATGCTTTTATATCAATATTTATTGCATTATGGGCTGTTATTACATGTTATGTCACAATACTTATGCCTATTCTCTCTTATTTTACAAGGTTTAAATGAAGAGGGAGAATGCCGGCAGCTGGAATTCTGGGCTGGAAAAGGAGCACATATTATAGACCTATTCTGCACAACTCCAAAAGTCCTGAAACATCACGCAGGCACGTTTTGGAATTAATAAAAAAAATACTGGAGAAAGAATCAACCAGAGGGGGCCCACACCCTGGCCACGAGGGTGGGGGCGCGCCCTACCCCCCTGGGCGCGCCCCCTGCCTTGTGGGCCCTCTGGCAGGCCTCCGGTGCCCATCTTCTGCTATATGAAGTCTTTTACCCTGGAAAAAATCATAGGCAAGATTTCGGGAAGAAACACCGCCGCCACGAGGCGGAACCTTGGCGGAACCAATCTAGGGCTCCGGCGGAGCTGTTCTGCCGGGGAAACTTCCCTCCGGGAGGGGGAAATCATCGCCATCGTCATCACCAACGATCCTCTCATCGGGAGGGGGTCAATCTCCATCAACATCTTCACCAGCACCATCTCCTCTCAACCCCTAGTTCATCTCTTGTATCCAATCTTTGTATCAAAACCTCATATTGGTACCTGTGGGTTGCTAGTAGTGTTGATTACTCCTTGTAGTTGATGCTAGTTGGTTTATTTGATGGAAGATCATATGTTCAGATCCTTTATGCATATTAATACCCCTCTGATTATGAACATGAATATGATTTGTGAGTAGTTATGTTTGTTCCTGAGGACATGGGAGAAGTCTTGCTATAAGTAGTCATGTGAATTTGGTATTTGTTCGATATTTTGATGAGATGTATGTTGTCTCTCCTCTAGTGGTGTTATCTGAACGTCGACTACATGACACTTCACCATTGTTTGGGCCTAGAGGAAGGCATTGGGAAGTAATAAGTAGATGATGGGTTGCTAGAGTGACAGAAGCTTAAACCCTAGTTTATGAGTTGCTTCGCAAGGGGCTGATTTGGATCCATATGTTTCATGCTATGTTTAGGTTTACCTTAATACTTTTCTTGTAGTTGCGGATGCTTGCAATAGAGGTTAACCATAAGTGGGATGCTTCTCCAAGAAAGGGCAGTACACAAGCACCGGTCCACCCACATACCAAATTATCCAAGTAACCAACGCGAATCATATGAGCGTGATGAAAACTAGCTTGACGATAATTCCCATGTGTCCTCGGGAGCGCTTTTCTCTATATAAGAGTTTGTCCAGGCTTGTCCTTTGCTACAAAAAGGATTGGGCCATCTTGCTGCACCTTATTTACTTTCATTACTTGTTACCCATTACAAATTACCCTATCACAAAACTATCTGTTACCGATAATTTCAGTGCCTGCAGAGAATACTTTACTGAAAACCGCTTATCATTTCCTTTTGCTCCTCGTTGGGTTCGACACTCTTACTTATCAAAAGGACAACGATAGATCCCCTATACTTGTGGGTCATCAAGACTCTTTTCTGGCGCCGTTTCCGGGGAGTGAAGCACCTTTGGTAGGTGGAATTTGGTAAGGAAAATTTTATATAGTGTGCTGAAATTTACTGTCACTTGTTACTATGGAAAGTAATCCTTTGAGGGGCTTGTTTGGGGTATCTTCACCCCGACCAGTAGAGCAAAGAGTTGCTCCTCAACCTACTGAACCTACTGAAAATGTTTACTTTGAAATTCATTCAGGTATGATAGAGAAACTGCTAGCTAATCCTTTTATAGGAGATGGAACATTACATCCTGATTTGCACCTAATCTATGTGGATGAAGTTTGTGGATTATTTAAGCTTGCAGGTATGCCCGAGGATGTTATCAAGAAGAAGGTCTTCCCTTTATCTTTGAAGGGAAAGGCATTGACATGGTTTAGGCTATGTGATGATATGGGATCATGGAACTACAACCGATTGAAATTGGAATTTCATCAGAAGTTTTATCCTATGCATCTTGTTCATCGTGATCATAATTATATATATAATTTTTGGCCTCGCGAAGGAGAAAGCATCGCTCAAGCTTGGGGGAGGCATAAGTCAATGTTATATTCATGCCCCAATCATGAGCTCTCAAGAGAAATTATTATCTAAAATTTTTATGCTTGGCTTTCTCTGAATAATCGCTCCATGGTCGATACTTCTTGTACTGGTTCTTTTATGATGAAGACTATTGAATTCAAATGGGATTTATTGGAAAGAATTAAACGCAACTCTGAAGATTGGGACCTCGATGAAGGTAAGGAGTCAGGTATAACACCTAAGTTTGATTGTGTTAAATCTTTTATGGATACCGATGTTTTCCGTGAATTTAGCACTAATATGGACTTGACTCTGAGATAGTAGCTTCTTTCTGTGAATCCTTTGCTACTCATGTTGATCTCCCTAAGGAGAAGTGGTTTAAATATAATCCTCCCATTGAAGTAAAAGTAGTTGCACCTATTAAGTTGAAGAAAAGACTATCACTTATAATGTTGATCCTATTGTTCCTACTACTTATATTGAGAAACCACCTTTCCCTGTTAGAATAAAGGATCATGCTAAAGCTTCAACTGTGGTTCGTAAGAGTAACACTAGAACACCTACACCCCCTGAGCAAATTAAAGTTGAACCTAGTATTGCTATGGTTAAAGATCTCTTGGCCGATAATATTGATGGGCATGTTATTTACTTCTGTAATGAAGCTGTTAGAATTGCTAGACCTGATACTAAAAATAAACATAGACCTGTTGTAGGCATGCCTGTTATTTCTGTTAAAATAGGAGATCATTGTTATCATGGCTTATGTGATATGGGTGCTAGTGCAAGTGCAATACCGCATTCCTTATATAAAGAAATTATGCATGATATTGCACCTGCTGAGATAGAAGAAATTGATGTTACAATTAAGCTTGCCAACAGAGACACTATTTCACCAGTTGGGATTGTTAGAGATGTTGAAGTCTTGTGTGGGAAAGTTAAATATCCTGCTAATTTTCTTGTTCTTGGTTCCCCACAAGATGACTTCTGTCCCATCATATTTGGTAGACCCCTCTTGAATACTGTTAATGCTAGGATAGACTGCGAAAAGGATGTTGTTACTATTGGTTTGGGGGATATGTCTCATGAGTTTAATTTTGCTAAATTTCGTAGACAACCCCGTGACGAGGAATTGCCTAGTAGAGATGAAATTATTGGTCTTGCTTCTATTGTCGTGCCTCCTAATGATCCTTTGGAACAATATTTTCTTGAGCATGAAAATGATTTGTTTATGAATGAAAGAAGGGAAATATATGAAGTATTCTTTAAACAGGGACCTATTTTGAAACACAACTTGCCTGTTGAAATCCTAGGGGATCCTCCTCCACCCAAGGGTGATCCCGTGTTTGAGCTTAAACCGTTACCTGATACTCTTAAATATGCTTACCTTGATGAGAAGAAGATATATCCTGTTATTATTAGTGCTAACCGTTCAGAGCATGAAGAAAAGAGATTATTGAAAACTCTGAAGAAGCACCGTGCTCCTATTGGATATACTCTTGATGATCTTAAGGGCATTAGTCCCACTTTATGCCAGCACAAAATAAAATTGGGGAAAGATGCTAAACCAGTTGTTGATCACCAACGACGGTTAAATCCTAAGATGAAAGAAGTGGTAAGAAAAGAAATACTAAAGCTTCTGGAGGCAGATATAATTTATCCCGTTGCTGATAGTCAGTGGGTAAGTCATGTCCATTGTGTCCCTAAGAAGAGAGGTATTACTGTTGTTCCTAATGATAAAGATGAATTGATCCCACAAAGAATTATTAGAGGTTATAGAATGGTAATTGATTTTCTCAAATTAAATAAAGCTACTAAAAAGGATCATTACCCTTTACCTTTTATTGATCAAATGCTAGAAAGACTATCCAAACATACACATTTTTGCTTTCTAGATGGTTATTCCGGTTTCTCTCAAATACCTGTGTCAAAAGAGGATCAAGAAAAGACCACTTTTACTTGCCCTTTCGGTACCTTTGCTTATAGACGTATGCCTTTTGGTTTATTTAATGCACCTGCTACCTTTCAAAGATGCATGATGGCTATATTCTCTGATTTTTGTGAAAAGATTGTTGAGGTTTTCATGGATGATTTCTCTGTATATGGAACTTCTTTTGATGATTGCTTGAGCAACCTTGATCGAGTTTTGCATAGATGTGAAGAAACTAACCTTGTCTTGAATTGGGAGAAGTGCCACTTTATGGTTAATGAAGGTATTGTCTTGGGGCATAAAATTTCTGAATAAGGTATTGAAGTTGATAAAGCTAAAGTTGCTGCTATTGAAAATATGCCATGTCCCAAGGACATTAAAGGTATAAGAAGTTTCCTTGGTCATGCCAGTTTTTATAGGAGGTTCATTAAGGACTTTTCTAAAATCTCCAGGCCTCTGGCTAATCTCTTACATAAAGATATCCCTTTTGTCTTTGATGATGATTCTGTAGAAGCATTTGAAATACTTAAGAAAGCTTTGATTTCTGCACCTATTGTTCAGCCACCTGATTGGAATTTACCCTTTGAAATTATGTGTGATGCTAGTGATTATGCTGTAGGTGCTGTTCTAGGACAAAGAGTTGATAAGAAATTAAATGTTATCCAATATGCTAGTAAAACTCTAGACAGTGCCCAAAGAAATTATGCTACTACTGAAAAAGAATTTTTAGCAGTTGTATTTGCTTGTGATAAGTTCAGACCTTATATTGTTGATTCTAAAGTAATTGTTCACACAGATCATGCTGCTATTAAATATCTTATGGAAAAGAAAGATGCTAAACCTAGACTTATTAGATGGGTTCTCTTGCTACCAGAATTTGATTTGCATATTATTGATAGAAAGGGAGCTGGGAACCCATTGCAGACAACTTCTCTCACTAGTAGAAAAAGGGTCAAATGTGAAGCACATTAGTGCCGGTTTGATTTTGAGCCGGCACTAATGTGTCCATTAGTGCCGGTTCCAACGGCTAGGCGGGCGGAGATCATTAGTACCGGTTCATGAGCAACCTTTTGTACCGGTTCGTGTCACGAACCGGTACTAATGATGCTGCGTCAGGCTGTGGTCAGGCTGGGGCCCCACAGGCACCTTTAGTACCGGTTCGTGCCATGAACCGGTACTATAGTTTCTTAGTAAGCTGTTTTTTAGTCCCACCTCGCGAAGAGAGAGGCACTAGGAGCGGTTTATAAGCCCTGAGTGCAGAGACGATGAAGGAGAGGCGCAATGCTCATCTGCACGTTGCTTAGCTTTAAGCCTTGAGGAATAGTGTAGACTGCACGGAGCTATGTGCAGTGTAGTTTGCACTATTATGAAAGGCTTGAAGCTAATTAACGAGCATTGTGCCTCTTTTTTATCTTTAATAACTTATTCCAACTCCGGACTTCTTGTGTTACGGCAAAAACTGGACGCACTTCGTGTACAAACTGGACAATCTCTTTCGAAGTATCAGGGTTTCTGACGAGAACTCATCTGTTACATGGGCACTTCATTTTTTAAAACTTATTACAACTCCAGACTTTTTTGCGTTCCGTACACACCATTCAAAGCGACGTCATCAATTTCCAACACGTTCTGACATCATTTTCTGTTTTTCAGTCATTTGAACTCCAGCCTATTTTTGCATTCAGTATGCATCATTCAAAGCGACGTCATCAATTTCCAACACGTTCTGACATCATTTGCTGTTTTTCAGTCATTTACCGATTTGTTTAGAGAGCTAAATGACAGTGAAATTGAAAATCACTACAAAATGAACTCTGAAAATGTTGGAACTTGGCATGGTATCATCATTTCGCCCGCATAGCATGTGCAAAAGAGTAGAGAGGGTCATGGCGAAAACTGGACGCACCTCGTGTACAAACTGGACAATGTCTTTCGGAGTATCAGGGTTTCGGACGAGAACTCATCTGTTACACGGGCACTTCAATGTTTTTTAAACTTATTTGAACTCCAGCCTATTTTTGCGTTCAGTATGCATCATTCAAAGCGACGTCATCAATTTCCAACACGTTCTGACATCATTTTATGTTTTTCAGTCATTTACCGATTTGTTTAGGGAGCTAAATGACGGTGAAATTGAAAATCACTACAAAATGAACTCTAAAAATGTTGGAACTTGGCATGGTATCATCATTTCGCCCGCATAGCATGTGCAAAAGAGTAGTGAGGGTCACGGCGAAAACTGGACGCACCTCGTGTACAAACTGGACAATCTCTTTCGGAGTATCAGGGTTTCGGACGAGAACTCATCTGTTACACGGGCACTTCAATGTTTTTTAAACATATTTGAACTCCAGCCTATTTTTGCGTTCAGTATGCATCATTCAAAGCGACGTCATCAATTTCCAACACGTTCTGACATCATTTGTTGTTTTCCAGTCATTTACTGATTTGTTTAGAGAGCTAAATGACGGTGAAATTGAAAATCACTACAAAATGAACTCTAAAAATGTTGGAACTTGGCATGGTATCATCATTTCGCACGCATAGCATGTGCAAAAGAGTAGAGAGGGTCACGGCGAAAACTGGACGCACCTCGTGTACAAACTGGACAATCTCTTTCGGAGTATCAGGGTTTCGGACGAGAACTCATCTGTTACACGGGCACTTCAATGTTTTTTAAACATATTTGAACTCCAGCCTATTTTTGCGTTCAGTATGCATCATTCAAAGCGACGTCATCAATTTCCAACACGTTCTGACATCATTTATTGTTTTTCAGTCATTTACCGATTTGTTTAGAGAGCTAAATGACGGTGAAATTGAAAATCACTACAAAATAAATAGCAGAAAATAAATAATGCAGAAAAGAAAAAACTATATAATTTTTTTTATATTCATAAAGAAACTAAATACAGCAAAAAAATTACTCGGAAATAAATAGAAGAAAATTATATAAAAAATTGTTGGGGCGCTGCCCGCTGGGCCTGCCAACCCTAGGGTTTGCAAATACAGGCCCAGAAGGGCCAGCAGGCTCAACGGGCAGCGGGCCAAAGTTAGGCCCAGAAGCCTGCTATAGAGAGGAGTTCGAGACAGCAACCGCGCCGGGGCTTTTAAACTGGTGCGGGCGCCCCTCGGCTAGCGAGGTGGGACTAAACTTGCCCGCACCGCTCCTGCGCTAGCGCACACCTTTAGTACCGGGTCGTGGCTCCAACCGGTACTAAAGGGGGGCCTTTAGTACCGGTTGGAGCCACGAACCGGTACTAAAGGGGCAGTTTCCCGCCCCTTGGCCTGGCGAAAATTGGCCTTTAGTACCGGTCGGTGGCTCCAACCGGTACTAAAGGCCCCTCCTATATATATGGCACTTATGAAAAATTCAGTTTCATCGACCACCACTTCTTTTCCAACTACTTCGCGCGACATCGCCGCCGCCCTCGCCGCCCCCGCCGCCCGTCGTCGCCGTCATCGCCGTCGCCCTCACCGCCCGTCTTCGCCGTCGCCCTCACCGCCCATCGTCGCCATCACCGTCGTCGCCCCGCCGCCCGTCGCCGCCGCCCCGTACCACGTCGCCGTCTCGATCGCGCCGTCGCCCCCGGCCTGCCGCTCATCGTCGCGCCGTCCCCGTCGCATCGCCGTCTCGCGCCGCCGCCCGTATGCCGCCGCCCCTCGCTCGTACACACACACACATACACGTACACACACATACACACACACATATTGTTTTTACTTATTTTCTGTTTTCTGTTGTTTAGATTAACGTTAGATAAATTACGTAGATAAGAATGTTAGGATGTTAATGTTAGATGAATTATATGGAAAAGATGTTAAATATTAATGTCAATTTTAGATGAATTAGCTAGATATTAATTAGGTATATATATGAGATTTGAACTAGTTGAATTAATATAACTAGTTTATTTTTAGTATGAAAATTAATAGAACAAGTTTATTTTTAGTAAGAAAATTTAGGTATATGAGATTATTTAAACTAGTTGAATTAATATAACTAGTTTATTTTTAGTAAATGCTTAGTTGAACTAGTTGAATTAGTAGAACTAGTTAAAATATTACTATATATATAGCTACTTTATATATTTTAGTAAGAAAATTAATAGAACTAGTTTATTTTTAGTAAATTCTTAGTTGAATTAGTTGAATTAATAGAACTAGTTTGTTTTTAGTAAGAAAATTTAGATATCTGAGATTTGATGATCTAATTAAAATATTACTATATGGAACTAGCTACTTTATTTTAGTAAGAAAATTAATAGAACATGTTTATTTTTATTAAATGCTTAGTTGAATTAGTTGAATTAATAGAACTAGTTGAACTAATAGAATTAGTTGAATTAGTTGAATTAATAGAACTAGTAAGTGTTTAATGTTTCACCTATATGAACATAGGAAATGTCGTCTGACGACGAAAAAGATTTCATTAAGTGTGAATTCTGTGAAGACCAGCGCGGCCTGTGCGACAGAAATTTCCTTGTTGATGATAGGCGCTTCAGCATCAAGCTGGATGAGACCTTCGAAGTGGATACAGTAAGTCACAACGACAAGTCTTTTTTCGTAATTAAGCATGACTTATATATGCTTCATTTGCTTCAACTTATAACTTTAAATTTTCACTATTCTACTAGCGCATCCCCTGCCATGCAAGAATTTTTGTCTTGGATAAGATAGGTTTCAGTGCTATGGAAACTATGGAGGTAAAGAGAGTTTACCTGAAGACTGAGCATGCTGGTTATACTTTCAACGTCAAATTATACAATGCAGACACGTACACCTATTTTGAATGCAAAACTTGGCAAGCACTATGCAAGGCTTATGCATTTGAGCCTGATATGGTTATCACCTTTGATATTCGTCCGGAAGATGATATTGAAGGTAATAGAGACATCTGGGTCGATGTGCAGACGCCTCCAGTTCTACCATTATGTGAGTTTCTCAACCATATTTATGTCTTTGATATTGTTTATTCAAAAATAGTTGACAACTAATTTCTATTGACAGCTTATTTCCATTCAAGCAAACATGTCCGGCGCTTGGTAGACAGGACCTGCTACTATCCCGGAGCTGAACTAAACTGCGAGGAGATAAGTCATTATGTTTCATGGCTTGAGGATCTTGATGTTGTTAAGAGAAATCATTTTCCCGAATTTGAAAATCTTAGTACTCAAAACGTGCGACCAATAGTGATCGTATTGAACTACGGTCACATGTATTTAGGAAAGATGGTAAGATTTTTACTATTAGTCCTCAGTGCATCTTTTGCATACATTATTTTTCAAGCTAAACTTTCATTGCTAAGTATATTAATTACTATACGATGTTCTTCAACAGGGACTCCCGATGATAGTTGTGCCTCAGTGGATCGAGACTAAAGGTCGCATGTCAATTGTTAGCTTACGGCCAAGATATCCTACAGTGCACATGAGTGCATTCAGGATTTCTGAAAGCGATGAATGCTTAATAGTGAAAGATTGGAGCAAAATTGTTAACGATCGCAAAGAAGTACTAGGGGGCAGCAATCAGAAGTGCAACCCACGATTAGGAGACAGGTTCATCTGCATGCTCCAATATGATGAATCAGGAGAGCTATACATGTTCTATGCTATTTTACCTGAGAGAGAGCAGCAGGATTCATTTAGCTAGTTATCATGCTCTTAGTAATTGTTGTCCTCTCATGCGTGTCCGTGTTCTTCGTCCTGAACTTAATCTCAAAGAGTGATTTGCTTTTGTGGTGTTATCAATGCTTATAATATCATGACCATGTTGAACTCGATGATATCTTTGCTAGCTAGTATATACTGTTGTTGGTGATGATATGATGCAAGAGTTTTTATATTAATATGATTATGATGATGATGATGATGATGAGTTACTATATCATTTATGAAAGAAACCGCATATTAGTTTCAACTGGATGGATCCTAGCTAAGTGATCAAGTATATGCCATATCCATATTACTTAGATCACTAAGTGATCAAGTAATATGGATATGGCATATACTTGATCACTTAGCTAGGATCCACATGCATCCAGTCGAAACTAATCTGTGGTACTTTCACCTAATGATTTAACAACTCATTATAATGTAAAACAATCACTAAATTAAATTGAAAACACAAAACTAAAGGAAAATTAAAAATTAAAACCAAAACACACCCAAACATTTAGTACCGGTTGGTGTTACCAACCGGTACTAATGTTCTACATGCACCCGGGCCTGGCTCGTGCCACGTGGTGGCACGTTAGCGCCGGTTCGTGGCAAACCGGTACTAAAGGGGGGGCTTTAGTCTCCACTCCATAGTGCCGGTTGCAGAACCGGCACTAAAGGCCCTTACAAACCGGTGATAAAGGCCGGTTCTGCACTAGTGTCTAGGTTAGAGAATGTTCTTGATGACCCACTACCTATTGATGATAGCTTTCCTGATGAACAATTAGCTGTCATAAATGCTTCTCGTACTGCTCCATGGTATGCTGATTATGCTTATTACATTGTTGCTAAATTTATACCACCTAGTTTCACATACCAGCAAAAGAAAAAGTTTTTCTATGATTTAAGGCATTACTTCTGGGATGACCCACACCTTTATAAAGAAGGATTAGATGGTGTTATTAGACATTGTATACCTGAGCATGAACAGGAACAGATCCTATGCAAGTGTCACTCCGAAGCTTATGGAGGACACCACGCTGGAGATAGAACTGCGCATAAGGTATTGCAATCTGGTTTTTATTGGCCTACTCTCTTCAAAGATGCCCGTAAGTTTGTCTTGTCTTGTGACGAATGTCAAAGAATTGGTAATATTAGTATACATCAAGAAATGCCTATGAATTATTCACCTGTTATTGAACCATTTGATGTTTGGGGCTTTGATTATATGGGACCGTTTCCTTCCTCTAATGGGTATACACATATTTTAGTTGCTGTTGATTACGTTACTAAGTGGGTAGAAGCTATTCCAACTAGTAGTGTTGATCATAACACCTCTATTAAGATGCTTAAAGAAGTTATTTTTCCGAGGTTTGGAGTCCCTAGATATTTAATGACTGATGGTGGTTCACATTTTATTCATGGTGCCTTTCGTAAAATGCTTGCTAAGTATGATGTTAATCATAGAACTGCATCTCCATATCACCCACAATCTAGTGGTCAAGTAGAACTTAGTAATAGAGAGCTCAAATTAATTTTGCAAAAGACTGTTAATAGGTCTAGAAAGAATTGGTCCAAGAAACTTGATGATGCATTATGGGCCTATAGAACTGCATATATAAATCCTATGGGTATGTCTTCATATAAAATGGTTTATGGAAAAGCTTGTCACTTACCTCTCGAACTAGAACATAAGGAATATTTTGCCATTAAAGAGCTCAATTATGATTTCAAACTTGTCGGTGAGAAGAGGGTATTTGACATAAGCTCACTTGATGAATGGAGAACCCAGGCCTATGAGAATGCCAAACTATTTAAAGAAAAGGTTAAAAGATGGCACGACAAAAGGATACAAAAGCGTGAGTTTAATGTAGGTGATTATGTGTTGCTATTCAACTCTCGTTTAAGATTTTTTGCAGGAAAACTTCTCTCTAAATGGGAAGGTCCTTACGTTATCTAGGAGGTCTATCGTTCCGGTGCCATAAAAATCAACAACTTCGAAGGCACAAATCCAATGGTGGTGAACGGTCAAAGAATCAAACATTATATCTCAGGTAATCCTATAAATGTTGAAACTAATGTTATTGAAACCGTGACTCCGGAGGAATACATAAGGGACACTTTCCAGAATGCTTCACACTCCGAAAAGGAATAGGTATGTGGTACGGTAAGTAAACCGACTCCAAAACAGTTCTAATGGCATTTTTTCTCCGTTTTGGAATATTTAAGAAAATAGGAAAATAAGAAGTAGTCCGAAGAGGACACGAGGATTCCACGAGGGTGGAGGGCGCGCCCTACCCCCCTGGGCGCGCCCCCCTGCCTCGTGGGCACCTCGTGTGCCCTCCGGACTCCGTTTTCTTGCACGATACTTCTTTTGGTCGTTAAAACTTCATTATATAATCTCCCGAAGGTTTTGACCACCGTACCACGCAAATATCCTCTGTTTTTTTCGAGATGTTTTCTGCCAGAGTTGTCAAGGCCAGGCATCATGTCGTCCCCCTCCTCTAACAACGAGGGCAACGATGCTTGGCTAATGAAGATAGAGCTAAAGAGAGAACAACCCGGGGATATCACCAAGGATGATGGGATCAAGAAGGCCATGGAGGACCAAGCTCCGGCAGTAGAAGACGAAGACATCCTCCAACCTCATCACAGTCTTCTTACCCCAATGGAGATTGAAGTTTTCAAGATGATTGAGTTAGCTCGCATACAAAATAAGTATCTCACACGTGAAAATATTTTGTTGAAGGAGCATATCACCGCACTCAAGCGCATTATCCGCAAATTGGAGGATCTCCTGCGCTCGATGTGCGACTATCCATCATCATCACCACCAACGAGGAAAGAGATATAATCACATGGGAATGGGCACTCCCCTTGGCAACTGCCAAGCTTGGGGGAGGTGCCCTGGTATCGTATCACCATCACACTCCTATCTTTACCAGTTTTCTTAGTTCGATCCTTTTGGTAATATCTTGATCTAGTAGAATAAATTTTAGTATGATTTAGTTTTGAGTTTTGCTTTATGAGCCTTCTATGTAATCGAGTCCGTGAGCTATATATAATAAAGATTAGTGTTGAATCAAGGGCTTGATTATCTTACTATGATCTTGAGGGAATAAAAGAAAGAATAAAAAGAAGTAAAGAGATCATATTGATCTTATGGAGAGTAATGACTTCAAATATAAAGAGTATGATGAATAAAAGTTGTTGAGAGTTGACGAACATAATTTTGGTCATCGTTGCAATTAATAGGAAGTAATAAAGAAAGAGAGGTTTTCACATATAAATATACTATCTTGGACATCTTTTATGATTGTGAGCACTCATTAAAATACGACATGTTAAAGAGTTGATGTTGAACAAGGAAGACAACGTAATGGGTTATGTTTTCTTATATCCGAAATAAAGTATATTGTCTTGGATCATCCAACATGTTGAGCTTGCCTTTCCCCCTCATGCTAGCCAAAATTCTCTGCACCAAGTAGAGATACTACTTGTGCTTCCTAATATCCTTAAACCCAGTTCTGCCATGAGAGTCCACCATACCTACCTACGGATTGGGTAAGATCCTTCAAGTAAGTTGTCATGTTGCATGCAATAAAAATTGCTCTCTAAATATGTATGATTTATTAGTGTGGAGAAAATAAGCTTTATATGATCTTGTGATGTGGAAGCAATAAAAGCGACGGACTGCATAATAAAGGTCCATATCACAAGTGGCAATATAAAGTGACGTTCTTTTGCATTAAGATTTCGTGCATCCAACCATAAAAGCACATGACAACCTCTGCTTCCCTCTGCGAAGGGCCTATCTCTTATTCTTGTCTTATACTTTATACAAGAGTCATGGTGATCTTCACCTTTCCTTTTTATAGTTTATCCTTTGGCAAGCACCTTGTGTTGGAAAGATCCTGATATATATATCCAATTGGATGTAAGTTAGCATGAATTATTATTGTTGACATTACCCTTGAGGTAAAAGGTTGGGAGGCAACACTATAAGCCCCTATCTTTCTCTGTGTCCGATTAAAGCTCCATACCCATAAAGTATTGCGTGAATGTTAGCAATTGTGAAAGACTAAATGATAGTTGAGTATGTGGACTTGCTGAAAAGCTCTTATATTGACTCTTTCCGATGTTATGATAAATTGCAATTGCTTCAACGACCAAGATCATAGTTTGTTAGTTCTCAATGAAGTTTCTGATTCATACTTGACATTGTGAATAGATTATTACTTGAGCATAAGAAATCATACGACAATATCCATATATGTTGTTGTTATAAGAATTATCATGATGCCCTCATGTCCGTATTTTATTTTATCGACACCTCTATCTCTAAACATGTGGACATATTTTTCGTTATCGGCTTCCGCTTGAGGACAAGCAAGGTCTAAGCTTGGGGAGTTGATACGTCCATTTTGCATCATGCTTTTATATCAATATTTATTGCATTATGGGCTGTTATTACACGTTATGTCACAATACTTATGCCTATTCTCTCTTATTTTACAAGGTTTACATGAAGAGGGAGAATGCCGGCAGCTGGAATTCTGAGCTGGAAAAGGAGCAAATATTATAGACCTATTCTGCACAAATCCAAAAGTCCTGAAACTTCACGCAGGCACGTTTTGGAACTAATAAAAAATACTGGAGAAAGAATCAACCAGAGGGGGCCCACACCCTGGCCACGAGGGTGGGGGCGCGCCCTACCCCCCTGGGCGCGCCCCTGCCTCGTGGGCCCCCTGGCAGGCCTCCGGTGCCCATCTTCTGCTATATGAAGTCTTTTACCCTGGAAAAAATCATAGGCAACCTTTCGGGAAGAAACACCGCCGCCACGATGCGGAACCTTGGCGGAACCAATCTAGGGCTCCGGCGGAGCTGTTCTGCCGGGAAAACTTCCCTCCGGGAGGGGGAAATCATCGCCATCGTCATCACCAACGATCCTCTCATTGGGAGGGGGTCAATATCCATCAACATCTTCACCAGCACCATCTCCTCTCAAACCCTAGTTCATCTCTTGTATCCAATCTTTGTATCAAAACCTCATATTGGTACCTGTGGGTTGCTAGTAGTGTTGATTACTCCTTGTAGTTGATGCTAGTTGGTTTATTTGGTGGAAGATCATATGTTCAGATCCTTTATGCATATTAATACACCTCTGATTATGAACATGAATATGATTTGTGAGTAGTTACGTTTGTTCCTGAGGACATGGGAGAAGTCTTGCTATAAGTAGTCATGTGAATTTGGTATTCGTTCGATATTTTGATGAGATGTATGTTGTCTCTCCTCTAGTGGTGTTATGTGAACGTCGACTACATGACACTTCACCATTGTTTGGGCCTAGAGGAAGGCATTGGGAAGTAATAAGTAGATGATGGGTTGCTAGAGTGACAGAAGCTTAAACCCTAGTTTATGAGTTGCTTCATAAGGGGCTGATTTGGATCCATATGTTTCATGCTATGGTTAGGTTTACCTTAATACTTCTCTTGTAGTTGCAGATGCTTGCAATAGGGGTTAATCATAAGTGGGATGCTTGTCCAAGAAAGGGCAGTACCCAAGCACCGGTCCACCCACATACCAAATTATCAAAGTAACGAACGCAAATCATATGAGCGTGATGAAAACTAGCTTGACGATAATTCCCATGTGTCCTCGGGAGCGCTTTTCTCTATATAAGAGTTTGTCCAGGCTTGTCCTTTGCTACAAAAAGGATTGGGCCATCTTGCTGCACCTTATTTACTTTCATTACTTGTTACCCGTTACAAATTACCCTATCACAAAACTATCTGTTACCGATAATTTCAGTGCCTGCACAGAATACTTTACTGAAAACCGCTTATCATTTCCTTCTGCTACTCGTTGGGTTCGACACTCTTACCTATTGAAAGGACTACGATAGATCCCCTATACTTGTGGGTCATCAGGCTCTGGAGGGCTCCGTCGTGGCAAGGTATGCTGCGCAGGAACGGACGGCTGCTCGAACTCTCTCGGCAATTGCCAACTCTTCGGCCGTGGGTTGCCGACCGTTGTCGGAGAAGCTTCGTTCGATTTGTGCGGTGACCGCCACGAGCTGGGCGTGCACGACCTCGACATGGTAGTGGGCGGCCTCCATCAGGGCTAGGTCCATCGTTGCAGAACGAACAGCTGTTGTGCCGCTCTCGCCAGTTGCTATCCCCGAGGCAGATGCTGTTGCCGCCGCTTGAGAAGCAACAGCGGCCGTTTGGGCTGCCTTGGCCGCCCGGACGCAGATTGCGGTCGCCCTCATGAAGCTTGTTAGCACGCGCCTGGCGGCTGCGACCTCGCTCCCGCCAGAGTGGACCGCCGAAGTTGCCCTCACGACGCGGGTCCACGTCCCCATCTTTCACCGGCGACGATTGAACGGTGAAATGATATTTGGGGAGTGAGCTAGTGTGCTTGACACACCGGTTGTGGACTGTAGCCGACGCACCTTCTCGCGTAAGCCATAGGCATACTATACACCGACGGTGCTCCAAGATATTTTGTGCTGCATCTCACACGGTTGGTGATAATAAATTGTGTGCGATCTACTTGATTTTTCGTCTTGATTTGAATTACGTAATGGGGTCACAGCTGCAAAGGATGGTGTTTGAATTGCTAGAACTTTTATCTGCAGTGAACATGCAACTATAGGTGTGTCGTCAAAAAAATTGGAATTATTCAGGGTTCGTTTGGAAGTTTTTATACATTAACTGGGTTTTCGAGGCATTTTATGTGCATAATTCAAATTTGAACTACATTCACATGCTCCAGTCCATATAAACTGGTTGAAAAATCAAATCTGTGTCCTTGGTTGCATGCTTAGGTCCCATGCAAGAAATGGTAATGAATTTCAAACACCCTGCCACCGTCACTCGGCCGCAAACATTGAGATACCTGGTTTTTAAATTCTAGTAAATCCAAAACTCGCCTGAAATTCATGAAACTTGGCATGCTATCATGAAGCGGCATCAACATGCCGTGGTAAAAAAATTGTCCCATTTGGGGCAGGTTTGGGTATAGCTTCTCAAAAACCAGAGCTTCTCACAACAAGCGTTATGGTTTCGGTAGGGAACGTGCCACCTTTGGGGACGAAACGATATCCGTTGCCTCTTATTGCTTTCAAAAAATTTCCAGTGTCAACATAGAACAACAGGAGTGTTGTGTTTAATTTTTGAATTTTTCGGGGTTCGTTTGGACATTTTTATACATTAACTGGGTTTTCCATGCATTTTATGTGCATAATTCAAATTTGAACTACATGCACATGCTCCAGTACATATAAACTGGTTGAAAAATCAAATCTGTGTCCTTGGTTGCATGCTTAGGTCCCATGCAAGAAATGGGAATGAATTTCAAACACCCTGCCACCGTCACTCGGCCGCAAACATTGAGATACCTAATTTTTTAATTCTAGTAAATCCAAAACTCGTCTAAAATTCATGAAACTTGGCATGATATCATGGAGCGGCATCAACATGTCGTGGTAAATATTTTGTCCCATTTGGGGCAGGTTTGGGTATAAGCTTCTCACAACAAGCGTGATGGTTTCGGTAGGGAACGTGCCACCTTTGGGGACGAAACGATATCCATTGCCTCTTATTGCTTTCAAAAAATTTCTAGTGTCAACATAGAACGACAGGAGTGATGTGTTTAATTTTGGAAAATTTCGGGGTTCGTTTGGACATTTTTATACATTAACTGGGTTTTCTAGGCATTTTATGTGCATAATTCAAATTTGAACTACATGCACATGCACATGCTCCAGTGCATATAAATTGGTTGAAAAATCAAATCTGTGTCCTTCGGTACATGCTTAGGTCCCATGCAAGAAATGGGAATGAATTTCAAACTCCAGGGCACTGTTGATTGCCGGCAAAACGTTGAGATAATTTGTTTTTAAACTCTTGTAAATCCAAAACTCGTCTGAAATTCATGAAACTTGGCATGCTATCATGGAATGGCACCCGACATGCTGTGGTATTTTTCATGTCCATTTTGAGAGGAGGCGCACTCGTATAACAGCCAACAAAGGCATTTTGAAACAAATAGCTGCCACTGTAACATCTCAAATGTTTTGTATAATTTAAATTGTGTGTGTTCTATTAACCATTCACATGACGCCACGCCTCACTCTTTTAATGGCTAGGAGGTGCCGTGCGGACAGGTGCTTGAGTGCTTGACTAAACAGGAGGCGTGCGAGTTGTACTCCAATGCGGAGGCTCACCGGGAAGCGTTCGAGCTGTACGCCACGCAGGCTCACCGGGAAGCAAGCCCTTTGACTTCCATGGCCGCCCGCCTTGCTCGCATCCTCTACATTAATGGTGCCCAAGCCGCAGTTTAATACGGTTTTTAAATATAAAACACTCATCGCAAACGTTTTAGTTAGAACACCCGTATGGAAAACCGACAACTTCCCCAGGAAGCCAAGAGAAAATGTGCCTAGCTGGATTTGTGCAGCTCTTGATCGCAAACGTTTTAGTTAGAACACCCGTATGCAAACCGACAGCTACCCCAGGAAACCAAGAGAAAATGTGCCGAGCAGGATTTCTGCAGCTCTTGATCGCAATCGTTTTAGATAGAGCACCCGTATGCAAAGTGAGAGCTATGGTCTTCCCCCTTAAGTCGAGGGAAAATTCGCAGTGCAGGATTTGGGCATCCCTTCAACTCAAACGGTTGTCTTGGATGACCCGTGTGCAACCACGTACAAACAATTTGGGAAGATTTGCATCTGTCATATTGGGTATGTTGCCATTTGTCAAACTGGAAAGATTGACATTTGTTGATCTAGTAACATTGCCATTTGTCAATCCTTGTAACACTGCAATTTGTCAAAATATGCAGCTAAAAATCACTAGCACTATCTAATTTTTGCAACTAAAATTCAGTAATTAAGCATAGATTTCATTCATAGATTAAGCAGTCGTTCTTAATTTATACAAACAGTTCAACTCGACAGCTGAACCGACCAAACTTTTCCCCAATTGTTACCAACCACGTACTGAAATAGCTAGTTCAATTATATATACTAGCTAATTTTAAGTATGTTGTACAGTTCCACCACACATCTATAGTCAGATGAACTGAACAAAATAGCCCTAAATACTACTACTACTGCGGAGGGGCTTTGTGCTACTTCCGGTAGCCTCTCCTCTGCCGAGCGCGCTCAGTAAGAGGCAGAGGAGGAGGAGGAGCCTACCGACGAGCTGGACAAATGCAATACGGTGCCTACCGCTGCTGCACGTTCAGCGACGCTCGCCAGCTCGAACGCCCACTGACACTCCAGACGATCCCTCTCGAAGCGGCCGGACTGCTCATAGATCTCCTGATTCCTCACCTCTGCGTCGGCGTGTGTTGCGGCCACAGCTATGGTAAGGCTCTTTGCGTGCTCGACGAGGCGCTCCTCCTCCTGCTGCAGGAACTCGATGCAGTGTGCAAGGTCGCTGACGCACGTGCGGGCCTCCACCTTCGCCTCCCTCCTTCGCGCAGCGGTGGCGGAGTGGGCGATGACCCCGGCGGTCAACGGTGGGCTGGCAGCCACGGCGGCCGACGATGGGGTGGCAGCCACGACCACCACCTCCCGCCTTCGGGCGGAGCGGGTGATGGCCACGGTGGCCGGCAGTGGGGTGGCGGCCACGACGGCCACCTCCCGCCTTCCAGCCGCGGCGGTGGAGCGAGAGATGGCCCTGGCTTTCAACGGTGGTGTGGTGGCAACGGCGGCCGGCAACAGCTGCCAACGGGCAGCGGCGCGGAGCGTGTGGTGGGTGTTCCGTGCACACCCAACAGGGACGCCACACGCACTACACTACGCCGGGGACTGCGCCGCCGCCGCGGTGTAGCCTCCCAGCTGGAGCTCTCCTCTGATGACGGCGGAGTGGCTGAGCGATGATGACGGACCGGTGCCATTGGCGATTGTGGGAGAAGCAGACGAGATAAGCTACAGGGAGGGATGGGAAAATGCGACGCTGGACTCGCCGGCCGTGAGGGTTTTTATAGCAGGCCGATAAGCATTGGGATTTGGGGGATTTCACCGAGTCGGGCGGGAAGCTTGCGCGCAAACCTGCGAGTTTGTGCGGGAACGGGCTCACTGATGATTCATTGGCGCCACTTCGAGCCACCGTTTGGCCAAAAGAACGCCCCCGCGCGCTACGCAAGCTTGCGATGTAAGCCGTCTGCGGCAGCGGGGTGACAAGACGTGCGAGAGGAGGACGAAAGGCCATGTACACATACGGTTAATAAAAAAACGTTTGCGATTTAATTACCTACTATACCCCCGTCCTGGTTTATAAGTAGGATTTACCTAATAAAATATGAATGCATGTCGCCAAAGATTATATCGTTGGAGTCGTATTTGAACATAGTTTCCAGCTATACAATTTTTGTGACATGCATTAACACTTTTTTGGTTAAATTTAAGGTTATATACCAGCAAGCGTTTGCACGCAACAAACACGGCTTATTCCATCACAAACAGCTCAGATGGATCAACTGTATGCCACGTATCGCGCACGCAACTCTTATCTGATTCGTGCTTGATGTCTCCGACATCGCTCGCACAGTTCGTATTATTTGCCACCTATCACTGTGTCGGCCTCTGCTCGCATCCCTCGGCAAGCTCTGCTCGCCGTTAGGCGCCGCGGCGCGCTCTGCTCGCGTCCGTCGGCGCACTGGGCTTGTGGACACCTTTTCCTTGCGTGTTCAACTGCTACATGCATATATATATATATGTGTGGTTGCTCGCCGTTGAGGCGACTGCGGAGCGCTCTGCTCGCGTCCCTCCGCGCGCACTCTACCAGCGGTTGGGCGTGCGCATGATCACGTCGGAGGCCCCATATGCATGCGGTTGCGCCGCGCGCGTTGCCACGCGATGCAGTTACGTGCGGCACGATGGAGTTACGCGCTGCAAATTAGTACTGCCATCAGGGCCTGCCGATATTCCTGGCCGTCCGTCTTCCCCTTTAATTCCCGCGGCCATTATAACCTTAGTCTCTTCAACTTTTCGATCGCGTCCCACAACACAACAAGCACACCCACGACGACACATAGAGAGGGGATGTCTAGCGGCGCTCCAATGAAGTTCGGCGAGCATAGAGTGGAGACCCACGCGAGGGAGACAGATCTCTCAGTGGTGTACACCATCGACCCGACCGTGGTGGACGACTACATCAACATCGCTGAGCAGTTGCTTGCTCGAGACAAGTACAAGGTGGTCGGCATCGACCTCCAGTACACCGCCGATCGTCCCAGCATAGATCAGAAGGTAGCCGTCGCCCATTTGTGCGTGCGCCATCATGTCCTCATCTACCACTACTGCATGGCCACAGAGCCTTGCGACCGTTTCAACAGGTTTGTCAACAGCACCGACTACAAGTTCGCCACGGTGGAAACCACCGACAATGTAAAAGTGCTCAGTGTTACGGGCTTGGCTTGCAAGAACCTTGTCAAAATCCGTGACCACTACAGGGTCTGGGGCAGCACGAAGAAGGACTCCCTCGTCGAACTCTCCTCGGCCATCATCGACCCCTACTACGAAAAGATGAAGCAGGATGCCCAGAGAACAAGTCCCCTATCCTGGCACAGGGCCTGGATGCGGCAACTGGATGAACCTCACCTCAGGTTCGCGACCAAGAGCGTGTACACATGCTACGAGATGCACAGGCGGATCATTGACATGAGGAAGTGCCTCGTTACCCAAATCGACGAACCCGGACCGAGCCACAAGCAGAGCAAGCGTCACAAGAAGTAGATAATGATCAGATGATCGTTTATGCTAGTTAATCATGCATGTAATATATAGTTTACTTTATTGGTGTGTGGAAATGTCATGTGTGTAGTAGCCACCTATGTAATTATGCATGTAATAGTTTACTTTGGTGTGTGCAAATGTCATGGTTGTAGTAGCCACCTATGTAAGTGGATGTTTAGTTTGGTTATGCAACCATGTCCTTATAAGTGTGTATATAATGTTCTTGTTTTGTATGCAATCCCATCGCACAACACACACGTCTTATTAGTAGCAATCGTCTGTGTTATTATCGGTCTTCGCACACATTTCTGATTACAGACCTATTTGCCGCGTATCACACACATCTTGTTATATTGAACCATTTCTGTTCTCTTGTCTCAACACAAACAGTTCATCCGAGTGAACCGCATGTCGTATATCGCACACACCTTGATCTGGCTAACCGTTTATTTTGTGTTGCCTAATCACAAACAGTTCATCTCAGTGAACCGTATGTTGTATATCACACACCTCCATCAGGCTGCCCATTTGTTTTGTTCCTCCTCATCGCAAACAATTAATTGAACTGAACCGTATGCCCTGCATCGCACATGCAACTAATATCTGAACCGTCTTTGATGCATCCTCCATCGCAAACGTTTTGCACCTTTTTTGATGGGTTTTTTACACCACCGTTTTGCGATTATTGCATCGCACACACTTTCGTCGAAGGGTCTTTGATCGTAGTTGAAGGAAATATGCCCTAGAGGCAATAATAAAGTTACTATTTATTTCCTTATTTCATGATAAATGTTAATTATTCATGCTAGAATTGTATTAACCGGAAACTTAGTACATGTGTGAATACATAGACAAAACAAAGTGTCCCTAGTAAGCCTCTACTTGACTAGCTCGTTAATCAAAGATGGTTATGTTTCCTAACCATAGAAATGTGTTGTCATTTGAAGAATGGGATCACATCATTAGAGAAAGATGTGATGGACAAGACCCATCCGTTAGCTTAGCATTATGATCGTTTCAGTTTCATTGCTATTGCTTTCTCCATAACTTATACATGTTCCTATGACTATGAGATTATGCAACTCCCGAATACCGGAGGAACACTTAGTGTGCTATCAAACGTCACAACGTAACTGGGTGACTATAAAGATGATCTACAGGTGTCTCTGATGGTGTTTGTTGAGTTGGCATAGATCAAGATTAGGATTTGTCACTCCGATTGTCGGAGAGGTATCTCTGGGCCCTCTCGGTAATGCACGTCACCATAAGGCTTGCAAGCAATGTGACTAATGAGTTAGTTATGGGATGATGCATTACAGAACGAGTAAAGAGACTTGCCGGTAACGAGATTGAACTAGGTATTGAGATACCGACGATCGAATCTCGGGCAAGTAACATACCGGTGACAAAGGGAACAACGTATGTTGTTATGCGGTTTGACCGATAAAGATCTTCGTAGAATGTGTAGGAACCAATATGAGCATCCAGGTTCTGCTATTGGTTATTGACCGGAAGTGAGTCTCGGTTATGTCTACATAACTCTCGAACACGTAGGGTCCGCATGCTTAACGTTCAATGACGATCGGTATTATGAGTTTATGTGTTTTGATGTACCGAAGGTAGTTCAGAGTCCCGGATGTGATCACAGACATGACGAGGAGCCTCGAAATGGTCGAGACATAAATATCGATATATTGGAAGGCTATGTTTGGACATCGGAATGTTTCCGAATGAGTTCAGGCATTTACCGAAGTACCGGGAGGTTACCGAAAACCCCCGGGGGCTTAATGGGCCTATATGGGATTTAGTGGAAGAGAGAGGAGAAGGCCAAGTGGAGGAGTGCCCCCCCCCGGGGGGGGGGGGCTTAATGGGCCTATATGGGATTTTGGAATCACTTGATTATGAATCATTTGATGTTTGCGAACCATGCCTCTTGGGCAAGATGACTAAGACTCCGTTCTCCGGAACAATGGAGCGAGCAACTGACTTACTGGAAATAATACATACTGATGTGTGCGGTCCAATGAGTGTTGAGGCTCACGGCGGGTATCGTTATTTTCTGACCTTCACAGATGATTTGAGCAGATATGAGTATATCTACTTAATGAAACATAAGTCTGAAACATTTGAAAAGTTCAAAGAATTTCAGAGTGAAGTGGAAAATCATCCTGACAAGAAAATAAAGTTTCTACGATCTGATCGCGGAGGCGAATATTTGAGTTACGAGTTTGGTCTTCATTTAAAACAATGTGGAATAGTTTCACAACTCACGCCACCTGGAACACCACGGTGTAATGGTGTGTCCGAACATCGTGACTGTACTTTATTGGATATGGTGCGATCTATGATGTCTCTTACCGATTTACCACTATCATTTTTGGGTTATGCATTAGAGACAGCTGCATTCACATTAAATAGGGCACCATCTAATCCGTTGAGATGACACCGTATGAACTGTGGTTTAGCAAGAAACCTAAGCTGTCATTTCGTAAAGTTTGGGATTGCCATGCTTATGTGAAAAAGTTTCAAACTGATAAGCTCGAACCGAAATCGGAGAAGTGCGTCTTCATAGGATACCCAAAAGAAACTATTGGGTACACCTTCTATGACAGATCCGAAGGCAAGATTTTTGTTGCTAAGAATGGATCCTTTTCTAGAGAAAGAGTTTCTCTCGAAAGAAGTGAGTGGGAGGAAAGTAGAAATTGATGAGGTAATTGTACCTTCTACCGAATTGGAAAGTAGTTCATCACAGAAATCAGTTCCAGTGATGCCTACACCAATTAGTGAGGAAGTTAATGATGATGGTCATGAAACTTCAGATCAAGTTACTACCGAACCTCGTAGGTCAACCAGAGTACGTTCCGCACCAGAGTGGTACGGTAATCCGGTTCTGGAAGTCATGTTACTAGACCATGATGAACCTACGAACTATGAGGAAGCGATGAGGAGCCCAGATTCCACAGAATGGTTTAAGGCCATGAAATCTGAGATAGGATCCATGTATGAAAACAAAGTATGGACTTTGGTGGAATTGCCCGATGATCAGCAAGCCATTGAGAATAAATGGATCTTCAAGAGGAAGACGGACGCTGATGGTAGTGTTATTATCTACAAAGCTTGACTTGTCGCGAAAGGTTTTCGACAAGTTCAAGGTGTTGACTACAATGAGATTTTTCCCACTCGTAGCGATGCTTAAAGTCTCTCTGAATCATGTTAGCAATTGTCGCATTTTATGAAATCTGGCAAATGGATATCAAAACTACATTCCTTAATGGATTTCTTAAAGAAGAGTTGTATATGATGCAACGAGAAGGTTTTGTCGATCCTAAAGGTGCTATCAAAAATTGCAAAGCTCCAGCGATCCATCTATGGACTGCTGCAAGCATCTCGGAGTTGGAATATACGCTTTGATGAGTTGATCAAAGCATATAGTTTTATACAGACTTGCAGTGAAGCCTGTATCTACAAGAAAGTGAGTGGGAGCACTACAGCATTTCTGATAAGTATATGTGAATGACATATTGTTGATCGGAAATAATGTAAAATTTTCTGGAAAGCATAAAGGAGTGTTTGAAAGGAGTTTTTCAAAGAAAGACCTCGGTGAAGCTGCTTACATATTGAGCATCAAGATCTATAGAGATAGATCAAGACGCTTGATAAGATTTTTTCAATGAGTACATACCTTTACAAGATTTTTAAGTAGTTCAAAATGGAACAGTCAAAGAAAGAGTTCTTGCCTGTATTGCAAGGTGTGAAGTTGAGTAAGACTCAAAGCCCGACCACGGCAGAAGATAGAGAGAGAATGAAAGTCATTCCCTATGCCTCAGCCATAGGTTCTATAAAGTATGATATGCTGTGTACCAGACCTATTGTATACCCTGCCCTGAGTTTGGCAAGGGAGTACAATTTTGATCTAGGAGTAGATCACTGGACAGCGGTCAAAATTATCCTTAGAGGACTAAGGAAATATTTCTCGGTTATGGAGGTGATAAAGAGTTCGTCGTAAAGAGTTACGTCGATGCAAGCTTTGACACCGATCTGGATGACTCTAAGTCACAATCCGGATACATATTGAAAGTGGGAGCAATTAGCTAAAGTAGCTCCGTGCAGAGCATTATAGACATAGAAATTTGCAAAGTACATACGGATCTGAATTTGTCAGACCCGTTGACTAAACTTCTCTCACAAGCAAAACATGATCACACCTTAGTACTCTTTGGGTGTTAATCACATGGCGATGTGAACTAGATTACTGACTCTAGTAAATCCTTTGAGCTTTGGTCACATGGCGATGTAAACTATGAGTGTTAATCACATGGTGATGTGAACTATTGGTGTTAAATCACATGGCGATGTGAACTAGATTATTGACTCTAGTGCAAGTGGGAGACTGAAGGAAATATGCCCTAGAGGCAATAATAAAGTTACTATTTATTTCCTTATTTCATGATAAATGTTTATTATTCATGCTAGAATTGTATTAACCGGAAAATTAGTACATGTGTGAATACATGGACAAAACAAAGTGTCCCTAGTATGCCTCTACTTGACTAGCTCGTTAATCAAAGATGGTTATGTTTCGTGACCATAGACATGTGTTGTCATTTGATGAACGGGATCACATCATTAGATAATGATGTGATGGACAAGACCCATCTGTTAGCTTAGCATTATGATCGTTTCAGTTTCATTGCTATTGCTTTCTCCATAACTTATACATGTTCCTATGACTATGAGATTATGCAACTCTCGAATACCGGAGGAACACTTAGTGTGCTATCAAACGTCACAACGTAACTGGGTGACTATAAAGATGCTCTACAGGTGTCTCTGATGGTGTTTGTTGAGTTGGCATAGATCGATATTAGGATTTGTCACTCTGATTGTCGGAGAGGTATCTCTAGGCCCTCTCGGTAATGCACATCACTATAAGCCTTGCAAGCAATGTGACTAATGAGTTAGTTACGGGATGATGCATTACGGAATGAGTAAAGAGACTTGCCGGTAACGAGATTGAACTAGGTATTGAGATACCGACAATTGAATCTTCGGCAAGTAACATACCGATGACAAAGGGAACAACGTATGTTGTTATGCGGTTTGACCAATAAAGATCTTCGTAAAATATGTAGGAACCAATATGAGCATCCAGGTTCCGCTATTCGTTATTGACCGGAAGTGAGTCTTGGTCATGTCTACATAGTTCTCGAACCCGTAGGGTCCGCACGCTTAACGTTTGATGGCGATCGGTATTATGAGTTTATGTGTTTTGATGTACCGAAGGTAGTTCGGAGTCCCGGATATGATCACGGACATGACGAGGAGCCTCAAAATGGTCGAGACATAAAGATCGATATATTGGAAGGCTATTTTGGACATTGGAATGGTTCCGGATGAGTTCGGGCATTTACCGGAGTACCGGGAGGTTACCGGAAACCCCCGGGGGCTTAATGGGCCTATATGGGCTTTAGTGGAAGAGAGAGGAGAAGGCCAAGAGGAGGGGCGCCCCCCCCCCCAAGCCCAATCCGAATTGGGAGGGGGGCTGGCCCCCCTTTCCTTCCTCCCCTCTCTCCCTTCCTTCCCCCTCCTAGTAGGACTAGGAAAGGGGGGGACCTACTCCTAGTTGGAGTAGGATTCCCCCCTTAGGGGCGCGCCCAAGGTGTCCGGACGGCCCCCTCCTCCACCCCTTTATATACGGGGGAGGGGCACCCCATAGACACACAAGTTGATCTCTTAGCTGTGTGCGGTGCCCCCTCCACAGATTTCCACCTCGGTCATATCGTTGTAGTGCTTAGGCGAAGCCCTGCGTCGGTAACTTCATCATCACCGTCATCACGTCGTCATGCTGATGAAGCTCTCCCCCGACACTCAGCTGGATCTAGAGTTCGTGGGACGTCACCGAGCTGAACGTGTGCAGATCACGAAGGTGCCGTACCTTCGGTGCTAGGATCGGTCAGATGGTGAAGACGTACGACTTTTTTTTCATCAACCGTGTTGTCATAACGCTTCCGCCTTCGGTCTATGAGGATACGTGGACAACACTCTCCCCTCTCATTGCTATGCATCACCTAGATGGATCTTGCGTTTGCGTAGGAATTTTTTTGAAATTACTGTGTTCCCCAACAGTAGTGTCGCCTTAGCAGCATCCTGCAGTAGTGTAAGTAGCGGTCAAGAATTTGTTGATGTAGACCAGAATATGCCGCGATCGTGATGTGCGTAGCAAATCACCGCCTAGGAAAAGAATATGATAGAGAGGGCATGTAGAACGCCCCAGGCTCATAGACGGAGTCAGGGAGCACAATTCTCACACGCTCCTCGACGAGGCCGAGACCGAGCAACCTTTGTTGGTGGGAACTCGAGTCGGAGAACCAAGATGCACAACCAAGTTGTCTGCTTCGTAGGACAACGCAACCAAGACAAACTTGCAAAAGAAAAAAAATCAGACCTAGAGGACCAGATCTAAGGACACACCATCTTCCACGCGCCTCCCACCAATATGTTTGGGATCAAAAGGATGGGTCTAGAGGGGGTGAATAGACACTAACAAGCAAAAGGTGCAATTTTTAATTGTCTTGGTACTTAGGCAGATTTTAGCACAGGTTAATTGGCAAGAAATACAATCTACATGTGCATATCTAGAGTATGGGAAGCGTAAAGTAAATAGCATGGAAGTGCAAGAAAGTAAGGAGTAGAGTTTTGGAGATTTTGCGAATGAAGGGTGACATGAAGATTTTTCCCGTGGTTTCAATAGGTGGTGCTATCGTACATCCACGTTGATGGAGATTTCAATCCCTAAGGGGATAACGGCTACGCGAGTCCATGAAGGGTCCACAAAGAAGCAACCATGTCTATGCCATCACGACTTACGCCCATGAAGGACTAGCCTCACTCGGGGTAGCTTTTCACGAAGTAGGCGATCTCATTGCCCTTACAAACTCATTGGTTCAATCCCACAAGCTTGGAGACTCGCAAGTGAATCCTAACAAATCTAGGATACGCCACTCTCCAAAAGATAATAGATGTTGATGTTGTTGTTGATGATGAATTCCTTACTCTTGTGTGTCAAAAGATAGTCTCCTCAACACTCAAACACACTCTCATAGATTTTGGCTATGTGGTTGGAGAAGGATTTTGGCGGAAAGCAACTTGGGGAGGCTAAGGATCAAGGATCAAAGGTTGGAATGGTATCCTCTTGGTCTCAACACAAGTGTAGGTGATTCTCTCTCAGAAAATGGATATGGGAAGTGGTAGCTTCGAACTGGTTACTCTATGAGAGTTGGTGGAATAGGTGGGGGTATATATAGGCAACACTAAAAATTCAACCGTTACACACCTTTGTGCACACTTTGGTGGGACCGGGTGAAAACACTCTATGAGACCACCCATGCAAAAGGTTTGAACTTTAGGTTTTTCGGTGAGACTAGATGGAAACTCTCGGTGGGACCGAGCTAAGCTGGCCTAAGCACTTTCCACACTTCGATGCCACTGATTGAAACCATTCGGAAATTCTGAGATGAATGCAATTGGTAACAAAAGGTTGGCAAGTGCTCTTCGATGGGACCGAAGGGCCAACTCGGTGAGACCGAGATGCTAGGGTTTAGGCAGTGGCTATGTCAAGTGTTTATTTGTGAGTCTGGCTAGATGTATATCGGTGGGATCGAGATTGACTTTAGGGTTTTGGAAATAGATGAATGTGAGAGTGTGATCGAGGATTTTGGAGCAATATCTCTAAGAACTTGAGCAGTTAGATCATGATTAAAACATCATCCCCTTTTAATAGTATTAGCTTTTCTAGGGACTCAATGTGATCTTGGATCACTAAACCAAAGATGTAGAGTCTTGAAGCTTTGCCAACACCATTCCTTTGTAGCTTGAGGGGTCCACTTCTAGAGGCTTGCCTAAGTTGAACTCTCCCTGAAATATACTCAAGGAAATCATTAATCCAACAACATGTATGTTAACATGAATTACCAAAACCACCAAGGAAGTGAATGTGCTTTCAATACGAATAAACACCACTGGAGCGAGTGCGATGCGGGAAGACCTTATTGTATGGCGATGGCGACGCCATCATCTCGCCAGCGTCGATCAAAGACAAATCCTAAATTTATTCCTAACCCTACCACCACTACAAAATTATCCTTAGTTAACACATAGAGTATTGAACAAGACGAGAACTTCCGAGGTAATTTCACTTTACATAGAAATTACACGTTTATGCAAAATTGACGTTTTGCATGATCAGTGATGCTACATGCATGTACATGCCTAAGCTCATCTTGCATTGGATTCATGATTGTGCTGCTTGCAACTTGATTATAAACAAAATAATAAGTTCCTAACATATAATTAAGTAGAGCTACACGGTTGTATCATTTGGTCATGGCTAGGAGTTCTTCAATGCTAGAGGGGGGTCTAATTGTGTTGTTTCTTGATCGACAACGATGTCAACTTCGAGCGGAGTTGGCTCACGGTCGAGGTTATGTGGTCGGTGTCTTTCGGCGTGTTCGAGAGGTCCTTGTGACTCGCCATGTCTTTGGTGGATTCGAAATTGCAGAAGAGGTGCCTCGGCGATGACGATGACATGAGATGGGTGTTCCACCATGGGGGATGGCCAACTCAAGCTCATAGTTTTTCTCCTGCAAGGTTTGTCGGCGAAGTCAGAGCTGTTTGGCTACCAGCGTGGGCAGACGTCTGTTTTTCATAGGCCGACATGAGTTCCGACGTCTGTTTTCACGAGGGCTTTGTTGACAGTCGTCTTGTTGGAAATATGCCCTAGAGGCAATAATAAAATGGTTATTATTATATTTCCTTGTTCATGACAATTGTCTATTGTTCATGCTATAATTGTGTTATCCGGAAATCGTAATACATGTGTGAATACATAGACCACAACATGTCCCTAGTGATCCTCTAGTTGACTAGCTCGTTGATCAATAGATGGTTAAGGTTTCCTGACCATGGACATTGGATGTCGTTGATAACGGGATCACATCATTAGGAGAATGATGTGATGGACAAGACCCAATCCTAAGCATAGCACAAAGATCGTATAGTTCGTCTGCTAAAGCTTTTCTAATGTCAAGTATCATTTCCTTAGACCATGAGATTGTGCAACTCCCAGATACCGTAGGAATGCTTTGGGTGTGCCAAACATCACAACGTAACTGGGTGGCTATAAAGGCACACTACGGGTATCTCCGAAAGTGTCTGTTGAGTTGGCACGAATCGAGACAGGGATTTGTCACTCCGTGTGACGGAGAGGTATCTCTGGGCCCACTCGGTAAGACATCATCATAATGAGCTCAATGTGACCAAGGAGTTGATCACGGGATGATGTGTTACGGAACGAGTAAAGAGACTTGCCGGTAACGAGATTGAACAAGGTATAGGGATACCGACGATCGAATCTCGGGCAAGTATCATACCGGTAGACAAAAGGAATTGTGTACAGGATTGATTGAATCCCCGACATCATGGTTAATTCGATGAGATCATCGTGGAACATGTGGGAGCCAACATGGGTATCCAGATCCCGCTGTTGGTTATTGGCCGGAGAGATGTCTCGGTCATGTCTGCATGATTCCCGAACCCGTAGGGTCTACACACTTAAGGTTCGATGACGCTAGAGTTGTTATGGGAAATAGTATGCAGTTACCGAATGTTGTTCGGAGTCCCGGATGAGATCCCGGGCGTCACGAGGAGTTCCAGAATGGTCCGGAGGTGAAGATTTATATATGGGAAGTCATCATACGGTCACCGGAAGTGTTCGGGGGTTTATCGGTATTGTACCAGGACCACCGAAGGGGTTCCAGGGGTCCACCGGGAGGGTCCACCTGCCCCAGAGGGCCCAATGGGCTGTATGTGGAAGGGAACCAGCCCCTAAGTGGACTGGGCGCCATCCCCCCCGAGGGCCCATGCGCCTAGGGTTGGGGGGGGGACCCAAAAGGGGGCGCCCCCCTTGGCTTGGGGGGCAAGACCCCTCCCCTTGGCCGCCGCCCCGCCCCCCCCCCCCCCCCTCTAGGTCTCATCTAGAGGGGTCGGCCCCCTCCCCTTCTCCCTATAAATAGAGGGGTGGAGGGAGGGCAGCAGCACCATATCCAAGGCGCAGCCCCTCCCCCTCTCCAACACCCCCTCCTCCGTTGAGCTTGGCGAAGCCCTGCCGGAGAACTGCAAGCTCCACCACCACGCCGTCGTGCTGCCGGAGTTCTTCCCCAACTTCTCCTTCCCCCTTGCTGGATCAAGAAGGAGGAGACGTCCCCGGGCTGTATGTGTGTTGAACACGGAGGTGCCGTTGTTCGGCGCTTAGATCGGAATCAACCGCGATCTGAATCGCTGCGAGTACGACTCCCTCATCCGCGTTCTTGTAACGCTTCCGTGTCGCGATCTTCAAGGGTATGAAGATGCACTCCCCTCTCTCTCATTGCTAGTCTCTCCATAGATTGATCTTGGTGATGCGTAGAAAAAAATTTAATTTCTGCAACGATCCCCAACAGTGGCATCATGAGCTAGGTCTATGCGTAGTTTCTATGCACGAGTAGAACACAAGTTGTTGTGGGCGTAGATTTTGTCAATTTACTTGCCGTTACTAGTCTTATCTTGATTCGGCGGCATCGTGGGATGAAGCGGCCCGGACCGACCTTACATGTACGCTTACGTGAGACAGGTTCCACCGACTGACATGCACTAGTTGCATAAGGTGGCTAGCGGGTGTCTGTCTCTCCCACTTTAGTCGGACCGGATTCGATGAAAAGGGTCCTTATGAAGGGTAAATAGAAATTGGCATATCACGTTGTGGTTTTGGCGTAGGTAAGAAACGTTCTTGCTAGAAACCTATAGCAGCCACGTAAAAACTTGCAACAACAATTAGAGGACGTCTAACTTGTTCTTGCAGCATATGCCGTGTGATGTGATATGGCCAAAAGGATGTGATGAATGATATATGTGATGTATGAGATTGATCATGTTCTTGTAATAGGAATCACGACTTGCATGTCGATGAGTATGACAACCGGCAGGAGCCATAGGAGTTGTCTTAATTTATTGTATGACCTGCGTGTCACTGAAAACGCCATGTAATTACTTTGCTTATTGCTAACCGTTAGCCATAGTAGTAGAAGTAATAGTTGGCGAGACAACTTCATGAAGACACGATGATGGAGATCATGATGATGGAGATCATGGTGTCATGCCGGTGACGAAGATGATCATGGCGCCCCGAAGATGGAGATCAAAAGGAGCAAAATGATATTGGCCATATCATGTCACTATTTGATTGCATGTGATGTTTATCATGTTTTTACATCTTATTTGCTTAGAACGACGGTAGCTTAAATAAGATGATCCCTCGCAATAATTTCAAGAAAGTGTTCCCCCTAACTATGCACTGTTGCTAAGGTCCGTTGTTCCGGAGCACCACGTGATGATCGGGTGTGATAGATTCTAACGTTCGAATACAACGGGTGTAAGCCAGATTTACACATGCAAAACACTTAGGTTGACTTGACGAGCCTAGCATGTACAGACGTGGCCTCGGAACACGAGAGACCGAAAGGTCTAACATGAGTCGTATAGTAGATACGGTCAACATGGAGATGTTCACCGTTGATGACTAGTCCGTCTCACGTGATGATCGGACACGGCCTGGTCAATTCGGATCATGTATCACTTAGATGACTAGAGGGATGTCTATCTGAGTGGGAGTTCATTAAATAATTTGATTAGATGAACTTGATTATCATGAACTTAGTCTAAAATTGTCTTTACAAATCTATCTTGTAGATCCAATGGCCCACGCTAATGTTGCCCTCAACTTCAACGCGTTCCTAGAGAAAACCAAGCTGAAAGACGATGGTAGCAACTACACGGACTGGGTCCGTAACCTGAGGATTATCCTCATAGCTGCCAAGAAAGCATATGTCCTTGAAGCACCGCTAGGTGATGCACCTGTTTTCCCAACAACTCAAGACGTTATGAACGCCTGGCAGTCGCGTAGTGATGATTACTCCCTGGTTCAGTGCGGCATGCTTTACAGCTTAGAACCGGGGCTCCAAAAGCGTTTTGAGCAACACGGAGCATATGAGATGTTCCAAGAGCTGAAAATGGTTTTCCAAGCTCATGCCCGAGTCGGGAGATATGAAGTCTCCGACAAGTTCTACAGTTGTAAGATGGAGGAGAATAGTTCTGTTAGCGAGCACATACTCAAAATGTCTGGGTTGCACAACCGCTTGTCTCAACTGGGAGTTAATCTCCCAGATGACGCGGTCGTTGACAGAATCCTTTAGTCGCTTCCACCTAGCTACAAGAGCTTTGTGATGAACTTGAATATGCAGGGGATGGAGAAAACCATTCCTGAGGTATATTCAATGCTGAAGTCAGCGGAGGTGGAGATCAAAAAGGAACATCAAGTGTTGATGGTCAGTAAAACCACTAGTTTCAATAAAGGCAAGGGTAAGAAGAACTTCAAGAAGGACGGCAAGGGAGTTGCCGCGCCCGGTAAGCCAGTTGCCGGGAAGAAGCCAAAGAATGGACCCAAGCCCGAGACTCAGTGCTTTTATTGCAAGGGAAACGGTCACTGGAAGCGGAACTGCCCCAAGTACTTAGCAGATAAGAAGGCTGGCAATACCAAAGGTATATATGATATACATGTTATTGATGTGTACCTTACCAGCACTCGTAGTAGCTCCTGGGTATTTGATACCGGTGCGGTTGCTCATATTTGTAACTCAAAACAGGAGCTGCGGAATAAGCGGAGACTGGCGAAGGACGAGGTGACGATGCGCGTCGGGAATGGTTCCAAGGTCGATGTGATCGCCGTCGGCACGCTACCTCTACATCTACCTTCGGGATTAGTTTTAAACCTCAATAATTATTATTTACTACCAGCTTTGAGCATGAACATTGTATCTGTATCTCGTTTAATGCGAGATGGCTACTCATCTAAATCCGAGAATAATGGTTGTTCTATTTATATGAGAGATATGTTTTATGGTCATGCCCCGCTGGTCAATGGTTTATTCTTATTGAATCTCGAACGTGATGTTACACATATTCATAGTGTGAATGCCAAAAGATGTAAGGTTGATAATGATAGTCCCACATACTTGTGGCACTGCCGCCTTGGTCACATTGGTGTCAAACGCATGAAGAAACTCCATGCAGATGGAATTTTAGAGTGTCTTGATTATGAATCATTTGACACGTGCGAACCATGCCTCATGGGCAAAATGACCAAGACTCCATTCTCCGGAACAATGGAGCGAGCAACCAACTTATTGGAAATCATACATACTGATGTGTGCGGTCCAATGAGCGTTGAGGCTCGCGGTGGTTATCGTTATGTTCTCACCCTCACTGATGACTTAAGTAGATGTCTACTTAATGAAACACAAGTCTGAGACCTTTGAAAAGTTCAAGGAATTTCAGAGTGAGGTAGAGAATCAACGTGACAGGAAAATAAAGTTCTAACGATCAGATCGTGGGGGGGAATATTTGAGTCACGAATTTGGCACGCACTTAAGGAAATCTGGAATTGTTTCACAACTCACGCCGCCTGGAACACCTCAGCGCAATGGTGTGTCTAAACGTCGTAATCGCACTCTATTAGATATGGTGCGATCTATGATGTCTCTTACCGACCTACCGCTATAATTTGGGGTTATGCTTTAGAGACTGCCGCATTCACTTTAAATAGGGCTCCATCAAAATCCGTTGAGACGACACCGTATGAATTATGGTTTGGGAAGAAACCTAAGCTGTCATTTCTGAAAGTTTGGGGATGCGATGCTTATGTCCAGAAACTTCAACCTGAAAAGCTCGAACCCAAGTCAGAAAAATGCGTCTTCATAGGATACCCTAAGGAAACTATTGGGTATACCTTCTACCTCAGATCCGAAGGCAAGATCTTTGTTGCCAAGAATGGATCCATTCTAGAGAAAGAGTTTCTCTCGAAAGAAGTAAGTGGGAGGAAGAACTTGATGAAGTACTGCCTCTTGAACCGAAAAGTAGCGCAGCTCAAGAAAATGTTTCTGTGGTGCCCGCACCGACTAGAGAGGAAGTTAATGATGATGATCAAGGAACTTCGGATCAAGTTACTACTGAACTTCGTAGGTCCACAAGGACACGTTCCACGCCAGAATGGTATGGCAACCCTGTCCTAGAAATAATGTTGTTAGACAACGGTGAACCTTCGAACTATGAAGAAGCGATGGCGGGCCCAGATTCCAACAAATGGCTTGAAGCCATGAAATCCGAGATAGGATCCATGTATGAAAACAAAGTATGGACTTTGACAGACTTGCCCGATGATCGGCGAGCCATAAAAATAAATGGATCTTTAAGAAGAAGACGGACGCGGATGGAAATGTGACCATCTATAAAGCTCGGCTTGTCGCTGAGGGTTATCGACAAGTTCAAGTGGTTGACTACGATGAGACCTTCTCACCCGTAGCGAAGCTGAAGTCCGTCCGAATCATGTTAGCAATTGCCGCATTCTATGATTATGAGATATGGCAAATGGACGTCAAAACGGCATTCCTTAATGGTTTCCTTAAGGAAGAATTGTATATGATGCAACCGGAAGGTTTTGTCGATCCTAAGAATGCTGACAAGGTATGCAAGCTCCAACGCTCAATCTATGGGCTGGTGCAAGCATCTCGGAGTTGGAACATTCGCTTTGATGAGATGATCAAAGCGTTTGGGTTTACGCAGATTTATGGAGAAGCATGTGTTTACAAGAAAGTGAGTGGGAGCTCTGTAGCATTTCTCATATTATATGTGGATGACATACTATTAATGGGAAACTATATAGAACTCTTGGAAAGCATAAAGGCCTACTTGAATAAGTGTTTTTCAATGAAGGGCCTTGGAGAAGCTGCTTATATATTAGGCATCAAGATCTATAGAGATAGATCGAGACGCCTCATTGGTCTTTCACAAAGCACGTACCTTGACAAGATATTGAAGAAGTTCAATATGGATCAGTCCAAGAAGGGGTTCTTGCCTGTATTGCAAGGTGTGAGATTGAGCACGGCTCAATGCCCGACCACGGCAGAAGATAGAGAAAAGATGAGTGTCATCCCCTATGCCTCGGCCATAGGATCTATTATGTATGCCATGCTGTGTACCAGACCTGATGTAAACCTTGCCGTAAGTTTGGTAGGAAGGTACCAAAGTAATCCCGCCATGGAACACTGGACAGCGGTTAAGAATATCCTGAAGTACCTGAAAAGGACTAAGGATATGTTTCTCGTTTATGGAGGTGATGAAGAGCTCGTCGTAAAGGGTTACGTCGATGCTAGCTTCGACACGGATCTGGATGATCCAAGTCACAAACGGATACGTGTATATTTTGAATGGTGGGGCAGTCAGCTGGTGCAGTTGCAAGCAAAGCGTCGTGGCGGGATCTACATGTGAAGCGGAGTACATGGCAGCCTCGGAGGCAGCACATGAAACAATCTGGATGAAGGAGTTCATTACCGACCTAGGAGTTATTCCCAATGCGTCGGGCCCGATGACTCTCTTCTGTGACAACACTGGAGCTATTTCCCTTGCCAAGGAGCCCAGGTTTCACAAGAAGACCAGGCATATCAAGCGTCGCTTCAACTCCATTCGTGAAAATGTTCAAGATGGGGACATAGATATTTGTAAAGTGCATACAGACCTGAATGTCGCAGATCCGTTGACTAAACCTCTTCCACGAGCAAAACATGATCAACACCAGAACTCTATGGGTGTTTGATTCATCACAATGTAACTAGATTATTGACTCTAGTGCAAGTGGGAGATTGTTGGAAATATGCCCTAGAGGCAATAATAAAATGGTTATTATTATATTTCCTTGTTCATGATAATTGTCTATTGTTCATGCTATAATTGTGTTATCCGGAAGTCGTAATACATGTGTGAATACATAGACCACAACATGTCCCTAGTGAGCCTCTAGTTGACTAGCTCGTTGATCAATAGATGGTTACGGTTTCCTGACCATGGACATTGGATGTCGTTGATAACGGGATCACATCATTAGGAGAATGATGTGATGGACAAGACCCAATCCTAAGCATAGCACAAAGATCGTATAGTTCATCTGCTAAAGCTTTTCTAATGTCAAGTATCATTTCCTTAGACCATGAGATTGTGCAACTCCCGGATACCGTAGGAATGCTTTGGGTGTGCCAAACATCACAACATAACCGGGTGGCTATAAAGGCACACTACGGGTATCTCCGAAAGTGTCTGTTGAGTTGGCATGAATCGAGACTGGGATTTGTCACTCCGTGTGACGGAGAGGTATCTCTGGGCCCACTCGGTAAGACATCATCATAATGAGCTCAATGTGACCAAGGAGTTGATCACGGGATGATGTGTTACGGGACGAGTAAAGAGACTTGCCAGTAACGAGATTGAACAAGGTATAGGGATACCGACGATCGAATCTCGGGCAAGTATCATACCGGTAGACAAAGGGAATTGTGTATGGGATTGATTGAATCCCCGACATCGTGGTTCATCCGATGAGATCATTGTGGAACATGTGGGAGCCAACATGGGTATCCAGATCCCGCTGTTGGTTATTGGCCGGAGAGATGTCTCGGTCATGTCTGCATGATTCCCGAACCCGTAGGGTCTACACACTTAAGGTTCGGTGATGCTAGAGTTGTTATGGGAAATAGTATGCAGTTACCGAATGTTGTTCGGAGTCCCGGATGAGATCCCGGACGTCACGAGGAGTTCTGGAATGGTCTGGAGGTGAAGATTTATATATGGGAAGTCATCATACGTACGGTCACCGGAAGTGTTCGGGGGTTTATCGGTATTGTACCGGGACAACCGAAGGGGTTCCGAGGGTCCACCGGGAGGGTCCACCTGCCCTGGAGGGCCCTATGGGCTATATGTGGAAGGGAACCAGCCCCTAAGTGGGTTGGGCGCCATCCCCCCTAGAGCCCATGCGCCTAGGGTTGGGGGGAACCCTAAAGGGGGCGCCCCCCTTGGCTTAGGGGGCAAGCCCACTCCCCTTGGCCACCGCCCCCCTCTAGATCTCATCTAGAGGGGCCGGCCCCCTTCCCCCTTCGCCCTATAAATAGAGGGGTGGAGGGAGGGCAGCAGCACCATATCCAAGGCGCAGCCCTCCCCCTCTCCACACCCCCTCCTCCTCCGTTGAGCTTGGCGAAGCCCTGCCGGAGAACTGCAAGCTCCACCACCACGCCGTCGTGCTGCCGGAGTTCTTCCCCAACTTCTCCTTCCCCCTTGCTGGATCAAGAAGGAGGAGACGTCCCCGGGCTGTACGTGTGTTGAACGCGGAGGCGCCGTTGTTCGGCGCTTAGATCGGAATCAACCGCGATCTGAATCTCTGCGAGTACGACTCCCTCATCCGCTTTCTTGTAACGCTTCCGTGTCGCGATCTTCAAGGGTATGAAGATGCACTCCCCTCTCTCTTGTTGCTAGTCTCTCCATAGATTGATCTTGGTGATGCGTAGAAAATTTTTAATTTCTACAACGCTTCCCAACACGTCTATGGTGAAGCCTTTCACCAGTGTTGCTGGCTCGCGGAGGAGTGATGATGATGACACTTGTTGGCTATCTCAATGGTGCATTTCTATGTGTGTGTGGGGGGGAGGCAAGTTGGTGTTGTCATATGTGAGTTTTTGCGAAGGTTTTTGCCCGGTTCTTCGTAAATCAACCGAGCAACTCTCTATTTTTAAATGAATCAAAGAGTTCGGCTTAAAAGAAAGCATTATCACATGAACAAACAAGACCAAAGGAAACTAACAACCAAACATCGACTACGCAACAAAAAACTACAAAGTAGAAAGAGAAACAATAGTACAAGTGATAAAAGTAAACATTTTTTGTAGCCACTTTTTCTTATCAGTAAACAAAGATATATATTAGAAAACAAAAAAAACATATGTACTCTTAGGTGAATGAATGAAGGGCGTTGCTATCATATTATGTAGTACAAGTATTATGTACTCTTAGAAAAATTAAAGCTATTGATGAAAAAACTTGAACACATATTCTGTAGTACAAGTACAACTTGCACTGTTTCACAATATATGCAAGAACAAGTATATCGCAGTGTATTTTCCTGATAACAATATGACTTGGGACACACCGATTCAGTCAATTTAACTGCAGTTATCTCGCTCTAAAATATCTTTTTTGTTTAAGCCCTCTACATGAGTCGTGCAGCTCGAGCATTGACATTTGTGTGTGAGGTTGTTGTCTGCATTCATGAGGGCATTGAGGTATGATACCTCATCCTACCGAATGTCCCAACTTAGCCATTTGGATTACCCATACTATGACTTCATGGGAAGGGTGATGCATCCGCGTAGAATGGAATACCTCATCCTACACTTTCCTCAAGTTCACCATGAAAACCAAGATATAGATGCTCATGAACTTCAACAATACCTCATCGAGGAGTGGTGAATGTGAAATGGGCAACTAGACCACTAATTCTACTTCTATGTTTCGTTTTATGTTTGATGCACTTTCTGTTATGTTTGATGAACAATTGTGTTGAATTTGGGGTTGTAGATTGATGAAATATGTAAAAATTACGTACTATTTGTGTTTTATTTGTTTCAGATTAATTTTGCATGATTTTCATTATTTACAACATAGCATATGCACAAAAATGTGTGGAAAAGAAGAAGTCCAAATTTTTGGTCTCTAGTTTGGTTTGCTGGAAAAGCAGAAAAAAATTCTGGAGACCAAAAACCTTCTGTTTCCACCCCTAAAACTAGTGTTTGGTCTCCAGATTATTGGTCTCATGTTGGATATGCTTTTAGGTAAGTATTTAGCTACCGCTATGGTCGAGGCCTCCGCAATGCAGTTGGGACTCAGTCGGTATTTATGGAGAGACAGAGGGGAAATTCATCCATCCCTTGGAGGGAGGGGTCGAAATTTACCCTAAGCTGGCTTCCTCCACTAATAAGGAATCTAAAAACTATCTATGGTCCTGTATTTTGAAATTACATGGTCCTGGCCAAAAATATAGTCACTCCATGTGCGCTCATCTTCATCTCCATGTTTGATCATGCTCCAAAGCTCGTTCATCTTGTCCATGATAGGCCGTGAGCAATACAAGCATATCTAATTTAGGCAACACCATGTTCTCATGAACATTATAAATAATCCTAAGAAACAAAAGTGTCCGATAATTTAATTGGCATGCTCAACTTCTAGTGATTGGTCCCTGTTTTTGAAGACTTGAACATGTGTAGCGCCAATGATTGTGGGTGTAATAGTGGTAGCGATGTCCTCATCAGATGGGCTCGATCTTTTGAAGTCACACATAACCTATTAGTCTAGTCTAGAAATATTTATCAAGATTTTTTTATACGCATGCTTTCAAGAACTATAGCGCAATATGCGACCGGGACCCTTCTACTGTGAATTGAGTATAAAACATACTCACACATAACATATGAACCAAAAAAGAAATATTAGCAAAATTAAGTGTGGGTTTATTTTAGAAAGATATATTTTTAATGATAAACACTAAAGTTTTAGTTAAAACAATTATATCGTCATATTTTAACCACACGCATAACCAGGAATATCAACTACTCGGTTCAACTCTAATAGACAATGGGTTAAAATCTTTGCTTAGTCTTGAGCTACTGTAATTTTATAAGGGGTATACAAAATTTTATTTGGTTGACTTGAACCTAATCCCAGCGAGTTGGCTCTGCCCCTTTAACATATCATTGTGGGTTAACTTTGTAAAATAAAATATGAAAAATTGATTGAAATGTTTTCTTTTGAATCCACCTAATGATGTCATGGCTAAACTTCTACAAATAGTGTAACATTCAATTGGTAGGTGGTTCTTGAGAAACTTACGATGTCCACGAATATTCCAAAAACATTCGCATCTTTGCTGCCTTGTAAGAAAATCTTTCACTTGTCCTCTTGTCAAGTTGATAAAGCACTCCTCCAATGTTGTCAACCAGCTTTGCAAACTCTTGTTATTCCCAATTCCTGGAAGCCTTCTTGTTTATTAAGGGGTAGACGTACCTTGTTTTGTTGACTTATTGCTTTCCAGCAAAGCGTGTCGGCCCTATCTCTAAAGCACCAAACTTCCACATTTTAGGAGATGGCATATCTTCAATGGCTCGATATGAAAGACGACCAGCTCTACAACTTTTGGTGACATATCTTTCAAAACTAAGTTGTGTACCAACTGGTTCGCAACCCCTACTACATATGCATTTAAAATATACTCATGGGTGGAACTCTCACTCTGATTTGATTACCAAGCTTGGGATAGGCAAATTACTTATAAATGCATTTGTGTTGCTCTGGTGGCTACATATACAAGAGTTGTTAGTGAAGTTAGCTACAAAGGGTCATCATTTCCCTACCATTCAATCTTCCACCTGCCAGATTTATCGTTGCTATTTTATTATAGTGGGTGGTATCAGTATCCATTGGATAAATCCCTCCGCGAAATCCAAACGGAGAGACTGGTTTGAATCCACACTAGAACGAACCATGAAAAAGGCGTCGAGCGGGTGCAAACTCGAGGAGAGGAAGGATGGAAGAAAGCTTGACCGTTTTTTCACTGAACTACTCTAACTTTTTGTTAGAAAAAGCGAAAATAGCTCAGTTCGAGAGATGATGTGGTGAAGCCGTAAGCGATAGTGCTATGAAACTCCATGCCACATATACGAGATAGGCGTCATCACAACAGACATGGCTACCATAACAAGCAAGTGATTCATCGTGGTTCGTCGTGCTACACACTAGAGGAACACTGATGTAAAAGAGTTGGAGCATCATGCCAGCACCATTGAAGGTGAGAACATGAAGTGACTTGGGAGACCCACAATCACTAAGAGGTCCACACGATGCAACTGAATAAAATGAATGGATAGCTATTAGCATTTATTCCTCGCAGAATCTTGGCTTTGAAGAATACCCAAGCAAAGGTGTACATACATGGGACTAAACTTAGATAAGAAAATCGTTGGCAGCAACAGCGACCAATAAATCCATAAGTAGTAACTAAAAATTGATGATTTCTCACCCACAAATCAACTCATACATCAATACCCAAACAGTAGCATAACTATACAAGCTAATCCATGCAAGATCACACGGGTTAGGTGGATCGATTCATACATGCACATTGTAAGAATGAATGGTCTACAATTTCAACATGGCCACAAAATTGATGGGGTTACATCCCCATGCCAACCTCGTTGTAACAAATTATCCTTAAAAAAGTTATGGAAAGTCTAAATGCCATACCTGTTATGTAGTACACACACCTAACAAAAGCACCCTTAGAAAAATTGAAAAATACATCCAGATCTTTGGGTGTCAAAGTCTTCTTACTCATGCATCCACCGGCGACACGTTGTGAGAAAAGCACGTGCCACCTCTTGGCCTCCATCCCGGCGGAGCAAACTTGTTGAAACTCAGGAGTGTCTATAAGCAGTGGTTAGGAATTTGTTGATGTAGACCAGAAGACGTCGTGACTGCATCTGCATAGCAAATCACCGCCCATGAGAAAAATATGCCAGAGAGGGCATGTAGAACGCCCCAGGCCTGACTAGACGGAGTCAGGGAGCACAAATCTCACACGCTTCCTGACGAGGCCGAGACTGGACAACCTTTGTTGGTCGGAACTCGAGTCGAAGGACGAAGAGGCGCAACCACGTTGTCCGCTCCGTAGGACAACGCAACCATGACAAACCTACAAAAGAAAAAAAACAAAGATGGAGAACCAGATTTAAGGACACATCATCTTCCACACGCCTCCCAACAATATGAATAAACACCACTGGAGCGAGTGCGAGGTGGGAAGACCTTATTCCATGCCGACGACGACGCCATTGTCTCGTCAGCGCCGATCAAAGGCAAACTCTAAATTTATTCCTAACCCTACCACCACTAGAAAATTATCCATAGTTAATTAACACATAGATTATTAGAACAAGACACATGAAGATATATATAGTCACCTTTTCTTATCAGTAAACAAAGATATATATTAGGGAAAAAAACACATGTTGCTATCATCGAAAAGTAGAAAGAAAACTTAAAGCTATTGATGAAAAAATTTGAACACATATTATGTAGTACAACTCGCACTGTTTCACAATATGCAAGAACAAGTATATAGCAGCGTAATTTCCGGACAACAATATGATTTGGACACACGCCGTTCAGTCAATTTATAACTGCAGCTATCCCTCTCTAAAATATCTTTTTTGTTTAAGCCCTCTACATGAGTCGTGCAGCTCAAGCATTGTCATTTGTGTGTGAGGTTGTTGTCCTCATTCATGAGGACATTGAGGTAAGATACAAAGCTTGCCAAACCAGCCGCCATTAACACAAAAGTTAGGCGTACTCTCGAAAAAAAAAACTTAGGCTGTGAATCAATAGACATGCATGGATACGGGAAGTATGGTGAGGAGTTGGGAGCGACTATATGTAGATATATGTAACATATGTTAGAGAAAACAAGAACCTAGGCAATAATGCTTCTCATCGAGATATGTTGCTGGATTGCATCCATGCATGGATATCTTGCAGCGTTGTGCGAGAGCCACGCGGAACCCCTGCACACCAAGCAAGCAAAAATTCCGCGAAGCAAAAGATATCGCCAGCCTATGTTTGGACATCCTACAACCATGGCGAGCCCGTGGCCAGACCTTAAAATGCCATGGCCATGCACGCCGGGCTAGCTCTCCTCGCAGGTTAAATTGCCCATCCTTCCTATATAACTTCGACACACTCGCGATGCAGAGGCCGTCAACCTGCAGCATCCTCCCGCCGAGCCGTCGCCTGCCTCCTGCTCTCTCTCGGTCTTTATTTGGCCTGCCCTCCCCGCGCGCACACCGATAAATAAACTCTCGACGAGGGCGGTCGAGAAGAGACCGAAAGGAGCAGGAAACATGGCGCGGCTCTCCGTGACCACCACCACCCTCCTCCTCGCCGCCGTCGCCTTCTTCATCGCCGCCGGCGCCGCCGAGGCCGGCCAGCCCCACAACGGCGACGCCATCACCAAGGACTTCGTCTTCGCCCGGGGCATAAAGCTGCACATCTCGAAGCAGGGCACGGCGACCGACCACATCTTCGCCGGGGGCAGCAAGCTCTTCATCGCGAGGCACGACGCGGCGCCGACCGACCACGCCTTGGCCGGGGGCAGCAAGCTCTTCATCGCGAGGCACGACGCGGCGCCGGCCGACCACGCCTCCGCCCGGGGCAGCAAGCTGGACGTCACGCAGAGCAAGATCAGCATCCCGAAGAAGAGGCTCGCCGTCTCGCAGAGCAAGGCGTCCGTCCAGAAGAAGGGCTTCATCTTCCTGGAAGGGCCCAAGCTGGGCGGCGGCGGCGCGGCGTCGGCGGACACGGCGGGCGCGGCCCCGGGGGCGGTGCAGGCGTGCGACCAGCTGGAGGCGTACCAGAGGGTGTGCCACACGCTGCTGCACCTGCCCGGGGTGACGACGCCGCGGGCGCTGATGGAGACGGCGGTGCGGGTGGCGCTGGGGCGGGCGCGGGCGGCCAAGGTGACGTTCGACGCGGCCAAGGCGGCGTCCGGGGCCGGGAACCCGATGGCGTCCATCCTGGGGTCGTGCGAGCAGAACTACGACGACCTGGTGGACGCGCTGGAGGGGGTGAGCCGGGCGATGCACAAGCCCGGCACCAGCAGCGAGAGCCTGGTGGAGAAGATGACGGCGGCCAGCACCTACGCCGGCGACTGCGACAACTGGTACGAGGAGCGCGACGTCAAGTCGCCCTACGAGGTCATGCAGCGCCACCTCGCCCAGATGGTCTCCGTCGCCCTCGGCCTCGCCAACAAGAAGCTCTGAGCAAGCAAGCGGATCCATCGGAATCTATCCATGGAAACACACGACGTATGCTCGCTATGCTTTGCTGCGCGTGCTGATTAATGCATGGACTCTTGATTTGTGAAGGGCGTGGTGTGGTGTGCTGTATGCCGTATGCATGCACTTGATGCTATATATACTAGTATGTGATCAAGGTTTGAGGAAGTTTGTAGTGCTAGTGTACTAGTGTATGCTAACACGGCAAGCAGGTTGACCTCATTAATCTAAAATATTTCATTTCAAATCAAATGTTACTCTATTTGGCTTTCCTTCTTTGTGTTGGGAAATGTCTTATGACTTCATTACTGGCGACTGGCGAGGCCCATCCAAGTACTCCATAATTATGTGGTACATGACATCTTTCTTTATGTGGTATTTTCTGTTTGATGGTCTTCTATAAAATGCCACAATATTCGGCTAGAAAATAGCATCCCAATTCATAATTGATTGAGCTTACTGAGAGAACATTCCACATTTGTTGGTGGAATGGGAAAGATCACACGATTTACATGCTCTTGCATTGCAAGTTCTCCTATAAATAACAACTTATATGCTACTTTGTCTTCACCCAGACCAAGGACCCTTGTTTGAACAAATTTAATACGCCGAAATTCTACAAACAAATTTAACATTTTTCCAACTAGCCTCTATGAGTTGTTTCACTCTCATTTCATCGAGTTTCAGTAGGATGGTGATGATAGGCCGCTCTCGATTTTGATTTGCGCCACTGGTTGGTGTGCACCACCCCCATGTGCCCGCCTCGGCGCCTCACAGCGATGCACTTATGCTGTGCTTCAGTTTGGGAGATCAAATCACCAAATTTGGTGCAGCTACCCATTTTGTGCTAAAACTGTTCTTCACGAATGATGAGCTGGTGAATTGTTAACCAATACATTCCTCCCATAAGGAACATTGTTGTCACATAAGCAAGCGCGGCATCATGATGACAGCCGTCACCAACAGCACTAAGAAACTCCATGCGAATCATGACGACAACCGTCACCGGACCTCCTAAACTCGTGATTGTTTCAGATTGCTCGCGTAAGTTGAAGATTTATTTATAGACTTGCTGGTGTCTGCACCACAGTTCATCATACATTCACACTGGTAAGAGAGGTCAATACAGTCCAGATGCTCCACAGGGAATACAGAGCAGACATGCACCCAACAACTTTTTTACTCATGTGCGAGGTATCAGAGGGTAATACACCTCCAATCAAAATAGCTTGGAAGCAAAATAGTAACATTAGAAACAGGGCCCAAGCTTGTGAGTGACATCAATAGGGCAAATAAACCAACATGATACATGTGATATCGACCAGGAAAGAATTGGAAAACAAGAATTCAACTAGGCAACTGTACTGATGGATGATAACTTACAGCAAACATGGGTAAAAACCACTAAGAGAACTCTGCATGGTGGAAGGGTGGAGCTTTAGGGAGAAGAGCCCCAACCTGCCGGTAAACGCCATCTATCCTGCCGCGGTAATTCAGGTGCAGCACTACATGTGCTCCTCGCCTCGCCTCCTCAGACTCTAACAAACTGCTCGATTGTTCCAACAGCTAGAGCAGAGATCAGATAAGCCTCAGCTCATATTCACCAGCCATTGTGATGTACCTAACCCAAGGAAGGGCCTGGTATCCACTTTTCTCGATGACTTTCAGATAACGAACCTGCAAAGGTATAACATGGTATATGAGCAGGATGCAAGACTGCAAGGGGAAGTTGTGAAGCAGCTAACTGGTAACAGTTCTACAGTAAGATCTGATGGAGTACCTGAATGCCTGAAACAGTAAAATATGGTATCTCAAATTTCACACGTATTGGAGTTTTCTTTTCAGGGGTTGCTTCTTCCGAGGTAATGCTGGGAAGGCTAAATTCTGCTCTACACATATATTCCTGATAGAGCAATAGGTCCAGGGAATTAGAGCAATCCATCCTAGCATAATATGGAAGCATAAGTGTTCATATGGAACTGAATCAGGACCTACCTTGCCACCAGGAAATGATTTGATTTTCCAGACCATTGCGTCTCTCTCAGGCGCATATGCCGCAGAACCCATTGAAGTCCTTATATTTGGGTTTGTGGCATCATAGGGCACAGGTACTTCAATTTCTACATTTGTTCCGGTGCTGGAAATGAGAAAAACATATGCTATGTAAGTTGGTCATTCATGCCACCAGAGGCACATTATTATTGTTAGAAACAGGCACCTTCTTTCCTTGAACTGGCTCCTTGCCTTCACCATGATCTCTATCCGGCTCCTTGAATGCTTCTCAACTTGTGCTTCTACCCAGATCAGAGGCTTCACCTGCAGGAGGGACCAAAGCAAGATGTTTCATGCACTAATGTCAAATGTGTGCCAGGACTTGGCATCTCATATGTCACCAAATGGTTCCTGGTTGTAAAACACAAAGGACAAACCTGTGTGGTGAGTCTGTAAGTCATTAGATCAAAAGCTCCATCTGGAGGGACGAATGATATAGTCCTATCATTCTCAAATCTGGTCAACCGAACACACCTAAAAAAAGGATTGGTCAATATAAACCCTAAAGTGACTACTACAATAAAATTAGTAATCGTGTGATCTTACTGGTGAAATTTGATATCATCCAGATCTATTGCTTTTCCTTTAGTTGCTCGGCCTTGAGCTTCCAAAAGAACTCTATCATTCAAACCAAGTTTACACTCGGGCATTCCACTGTTACAAATGCATGCATATTAGCCATGATGAATATACCACAGGATATAGAGGGAAAACATAGTCGGATAATATTTGAACTGTTAACCTGAAAGACTAGAAGTTGAAACCAGCTGGTTCAAGTCAAAGTTCAATTATCACTTGTAACTTACATAATCCAGTTCATTTACAGGGCACAACTTGATGATATTATCTGTAAGAGAACTAACTGAACTGTACTTGTTCAAGGCACACTTGCAATATACATATATTGTAGTTGGCAGAGTATGTATAGTCTTTATTTATTACTGTCAATTTGTTTCAACTGCAGCGACACACTCCTAATTTAAAAGGATACAGGAATGTGTTGGATACTATAATCTAGCTACATCTTCACAGAGCTACATGGATGTGATTCATAATAAAATTTATAAGCATAGTGTGAATATGTGGTATGACTGTATGGGATGATATCATGAAGTTACCTCAGAAAGGTCCGCATCTTCAGCGCGCCGATGATGTCAGACCTCACGATCTGCCCATTGCTATTGACAAGAATGTTGACGCTCTCAACCACATCCAAGAACACCTGCGATACACAAGTCAACAATTTTCCCATCACATAACCATCAAAGTGAACCAGAGTAAACAGGGGCAGAGGTATAATGTATCGCACTTCATTCTTCTTGTATCTAATCCCCTCGCTCCGCCATGACACAGCGTTCGTCACTGCCATGGGCGGCCTCTGTGTGACCTCCATCCTGTATGCGTCGGTCTTAATGAACTCACTCAGGATCGTCGCCTCTGTGTATTGCGGATACCCGAAGTCCATCATCTCATCAAGCAACTCATACTGCGCAGAACAAAGGGCGTCCATAAGCCCCTCCAACATCAGTGGCAGCAACTCAAACTGAACCAAACCCAACTCATGCAACGCAGAAACGCACCACATACCACGACGACGAAGTTGTCCCTCAGAGATTCCTCCTCCAGCTCCTCGAAGTAGTGCTTGAACACCTGCGCCCACGCACAGATCACATGAGCAGAATGCCCGTTGCTACTACTTGCTCGCAATGCTAAAGAGAAGCACTGCTCGCTGCAGTGAAAATGGCGGCGTGCGTACATCGACGAGGCGGTGGAGGAAGAGCAGGATGCTGGCGGCATTGCAGTTCTGGCGGGCGGCGGTGAGGAGGAAGACGTTGTTGTGCTGGATGAAGGTGTAGGAGACGCCGGCGCCGTCGTGGACGACGGGCGAGTGGACCTCCGCGTCGCCCTGATGACCACGGGAAGCGGAAGCAGGGCAGAGCTCAGACCACAATTCGATGCTGCACAGATCTGAGAGGAGGGGGGAGGAGAGGACGGGCGCACTGACCTCCTTGTCGAGCAGCTTGGTGAAGAAGCGCTCGGCCTGGAGCGCGGTGACGTCGCCGCGGTAGTCGCGCCAGACGAGGACGCGGCCCTTGATGTCGAGCAGGAACAGCGCCGACACCGCCCCCGCCATGCGGGCGGGGCACGCTGGATCTGGATCTGCCGGTGTAGTGGCTGACTGTGCGGTCGGCGGCGGGCGGCGAGCGGCGCGGCCGGCTGCTGGCTTTGGGCCTCGGCCGCTGAGGCCTCCGGATCAGCCGCGGCTCTGGCTGCTGTGCGTGCACGCGCGCGCCGTGTTTGAGCGAGGGATGGGAGGGGAGATCGGAGCCGGGACTGACGACGGCGGGGAGGTTGTGCTGAGTGGTTGGATCGGATCCGGGCGGTTCTCTTGCTGTCCCACTGCACGGTGGGGCCACTGCTTGGTTCCTGGCTTTGCCAGGATTAGTTGTTGGTCTTTTAACAGGAATAACACATGTGTGATTGATGAGGAAAAAAATTAGGATCAAGATAAAAGCATCTACAGCCAGACGCCCCTAGCTCAAACGCCCAAGCCGCAGTACGGTCACGAAAATGCAACCCACACTGACGACTTTAATGGGCCTCCAACATCTGGCCTGACCGGCACCCTTCATCTCCAACCCAAATATGGGGCGGATATGGGGGCGCTCGGGCGCGTCCACCACATCGGACCCGGCCCACGCTAGCCCACCCAACCCACATATATTTCTCCCATCCGCTCGCCGGACCATGTCCTGCCCACTTCAATCCACTCCCCTCCGTCACCCAACCTCCCGTCCGACCATCTCTGGTATGGCGGGCAGCGGATCCGAATCCTCCACCTCCAGATTCGTCGACCCCGACCTCGTCTCACGCGGCCCAGATGAGGAGATGGACGTCCGGTTGCGCTCCGCCGCTCCCGGGAGGAGGCCCGTGCGAGGCAGCGCTCAGACTCCTTCCGTCAGGAATCCACCGCCTCCGCTCAAATGGCGCATGGATCCGACGCTAGGTGTGTCGTCACTTCCTCACCGGAGACGGTGCGATCCGTCTGGCGTCCGAATGCGGTGACAGACGCGCAACCCCTTCGTTGGCGCGCCGAGGCCATGGACGCACCATGGACGTCGTCCGACGCAAACAACATTATATTGTGGAATTGTTTCGCTTGCTTGGAACAACAAAGTCTTCAAGGTTACGAGCCATAACAATTTTTTGAATTTTGAGTAACAACACTTGGCACACAAAAAACTAGAACAAAAAAACCTGGAAAAAAGACTGATAAAAACTCTAGCACAATGACTAGTGACACAATTCCTACCGACAACGACACCCAAAAAAGGTTTGATGAGTCCCTTTAATGATCCGGTAACGAATAGCAAAAAGGTTCCCCACGTCTTTTCCCTAAGGTGTCACCTGAGTTATCGACCCTGTGAGAGGATGTGCACTACACCAAAGATTTATAACAAGCTTTTGCAAAAGGATTAAATTTGAGTTTTTATACCAAATTGAAATCACCTTTGTTACTAAAACACTTATAATAAAAACACGGGATTCTTACAACCATATATTTGTGATCGGATCATCATAATATTAGTTTGTGCTCAGTAAGAGATGTAGTGGGGATGCGTTCAAATTACATCTTGATCGAAACATGCCATGCATCTATCTACTACCCTTATAAAAAACGAAGTACGGAGATCCAAGTCCATCCTATCCATCCATACACCTGATCGTATAGCCCATAATACTATGATCTTTAGTGCTAATCGTAATTAATGCTCCACCTTTCCAAACGCACTCCCGCGCAGTCCCGAGACACCTCAAGTCGCACAGTTCCGTCAATAAAAATCGTCCAGTCGCACCCCTCGCTCCTTGCCTCCCTCACACAGTTCTAGTTGCCCTTCCTCGCTCCTCGCACGTGGTGGCGCCCAACACGTCATCTGCCCCGCCCTCGTCGGATGAATCTAGTCGCCCCCCCTCGCTCCTCGCCGACCTCCTCGATCCTCGTGGTGGCGCCGTTCCTGGTGGAAGGACTTCCAGCCAACACGGCCCCCTACCGCCCCTCACCGACGGACTTGCAGCCACCCACCGCTGTCGTCCCTCGCAGCTGGGCTTGCAACAAGCACGGACCTGCCAGCCTCACACTGTCGAAGGAGGTCGCAAGGTCCTAAAAAATGGGCTTGGCTGTAAGGCTTGTCGATATGAACACGAGCAACCGCCATCCAGGGAGTGGCCTCCGGTGGCGCTTCTTTCTCAGCATACCCCCGCATTGGCTGTAAGGCTTGTCAGATGCAAAGCTTGAGCCAGACGCACCTCCAGCCATTGACCCCTCCATCGCCACAACGAGAACATTTGCCTGAGAAAGAAAACTCAGATCAGGCGATAATGTGGGGAACTCTAGCTCCCTTCTCAGCCCTGACAGTAGATCAAGGCCGGGCGGTGATGCGAGATCACCCCTGGTTCAGCCCGAATCAAACTACCGAGGGAGATCGGGGAGGGAAGGTGAAAACCTTAACGGCGGCGGAAATCACCCCCGGAAGAACACTACTGCAGGATGGTCCTAACGCGACACATGTATCAGAGACCCTTCGATCAAACTATGTACGATGCGTGAATCGCAAACAACACGGCTCAAAACGGACAAGCACGGTCACTGGCCGGACGCATCCGCGGATGTTTAAGGCCGAGATTTTGCTTCCGGGTGTAGATGCTCTTATATCCGTGGACAAGGGGCGATCAATTTTTTTTTTTGAGTCACGCCAGGTCGTTGGACACTTGGACTCGTGCGTGTTTTCGTTTCTGCTCGGCTAGACCAGAGAGACCGGCCGGCCCATCAGGCCCTTCTTCTCCCCGACGAGAGAGAGTTTGCTCCGGACTCGGGTTCTCTTCTCCCCTCGAGCTCCCACGCCGCACGCCCCTCATCTCCATCCCCTCCGTCTCCTCTCCCACGCGCCGCGGCAATCCCCACCACTCCCAACGTCACCGGCGCCAGGCCAGCTCCACCCAACATCCATCACCCAGAACACGAGATCCGAAAGGCGGGCGGGCGGCGGCGGCGGCGGCGCGGAGGATGGCGGCCACGCTGCCGCAGCTGGACGACGGCGTCGTCCGCGGCATGGCCATCGGCGCGGTCTTCACCGACTACGTGAGCTCCATTGCCTACCCCCCCCCCCCCCCCCCACCCCACCCCCATCCCGCCCCCTGTTTGTTCCTTCTGCCCACGCTAATCTGCCGCGGCGAATCCGTTGGCAGGCCGGGAAGATAAGCTGCCTCGATTTCCACCGCAAGGAGGACCTCCTCGTCACCTCCAGCGAGGACGACTCCATTCGCCTATACAACACCACCAGCGCCACGTGAGTCCGCCGCCCCCGCTTGGGTTTACATCTGCTCTGTTAGTGCTTCTGTCCGTGTTAACTGAACCTCGGTGTGCTAGAGAGGTCACATCATGTGGGCGGGAAGTGTCTGGGATCTACTGCATTTTGATTGTTGGCCTATAGATTTGAGTGGCAGTGCTGGGTTCTGCTGTTTGGGGATACCGGTAATGTGCTACTTTGATCTTAGTGGTGTCTAGCAGTGATGCCCCTGTGATTATGTTAGTAATAAAATTTATGGTGATTTGCTTCACAAGTAGGAGTACAACAGCATTAGGCCATTGACTATTTGTGATGCAAACCCCTAGTAATCTGATGTTGCATGTGTTAGACATAATTCTGTAGGATTACATGATAGGATCTTTAGGCCTAGGCATTAGATCCCAAAAATATGATTAAACAGAGAGGTAGATCTGCAGGGGCACAAACGTTGGTCCATGGCTCCGCCCCTTTACGTTACGTTATCCTTCCATCCCAGTGGGCCGTAGTCTCATAGATCAATTCCAACATTCCCCTCCTTGTTCGTTATGCTCAACTACTTTTGCCCATTGTCCATAGGAATAATATATGAAAGTAAGGTGTCACAACAACCAATGAAATGTCATTGAACCTCAATACTTATAGTACGCATCCTGTTTTGAAATGGAAAAACATTACTTATTGGGAGTAGTTCATGTTAACGGTCCCATAATTCTAGGATCGGAAGGCTTCCCATAATGCCATGCCGGCTACATGCTCATGAAAAATAGTGGGTGTTAAGCTTTTAGTGAGCGGATCCGCAAGCATACTTGTCGTACTAATATGCTTAACATAAATAGTTTGATCATGGATTCTATCTTTCACAACATGATACTGTTTGTCAATGTGCTTGGCAGCAACACTTAACTTGCTGTTGCTCGTATAGAAAACTACGAGTTCATTATCGCAGTATAATGTTAGTGGTTCAGGGATTTCTTACTAACCACACACCCGACAAAATCAGCGTATGAATAACCAACAACTTCCACTTTATCAGACCTTCTATACGTAAGCATGAAATCTTTAGTGCCTTGCACGTAACACAATACTTTCTTTGTGGCCTTTAAATTTATCAATGTTCAGAATATCGGTAACTGGTACCATATTGGTCGGGTGCTGAGTATGGATAAATCGGTGAATCACCCTATTAGCTGAATATATTAGTAACCCATTTATCGGTAGGTTAACCAGGGCCATATCTATACATCCTAGGCTTAATAGGTTAACTAGGGCCCTATTAACTGAATTAACTGGTACCATATTCAGCACAGCAGCAACACCAATGTTCCAAAGGAGAGCACAACAGCAGCAAGAACACAAGTGCAGAACAGCAGCAGTAGGAGTGTGGTACATAACAGAGGAGAGGGGTTTACCTTGCTGTTGCCTTGGCCAAAAAAGTGCCTGACAGTTTATCGGCCAACCGATAATTCAGCCTGACAGCCGATAAATCGGTTTGTCAGACTGATAAACTGCCCCTACCAGTTAATGAATCAAAGGCCTTTTCATATCGGAACGGGTCCGAATAGCGATTAACTGATTAACTGGCCGAGCTTTGGAACATTGAATATAACATATATGCAGATGTCCACTTCATTTTCTTTTATTTAAACCAGAAGTGCAGATGTCCACTTCATTTTCTTTTAGACCGGAAGTTCTAATAATCTTATCGAACTTGAGGTACCATTGTCAAGAAGTTTGCTTCCAGCCATAAATGGATTTCTTTAAATGATCTGCCATGTGTTTTTTCCTTCCATGGCAAAACCTTCCGGTCATGTCATGTACACATCTTCGTTCAAGAATGATGTCTTGACATCCATTTGATGTAGCTCTAAATCATAATGAGCTGCAAGTGCCATGAAAATTCTGAAAGAATCTTTAGATGGCACATGTGAGAAGGTCTCATTATAATAGATCATTCTCTTTGTGCGAAACCTTTTGCTACAAGTCTTGCTTTGAAGTTAGAACCTTTTGACGTCCCCTTTGGTATCATATTTGGTTTTTCAGACTCACTTGCAGCTTGCCTTTTTGCTCCATCAGAACTTCTACCAAGTCCCAAACATCATTTGAACTCATAGACTTCATCTCGTCTTTCATGGCAACCAACCATTTGGACGAGTTTTCACTTTCAGTGGCTTCCTTATATGAGACCAGATGTTCTACCTTCCCTATGTCATTTACATCCTCACTCATGTAAGTGACAAAGTCGCTTGGGATGGTTCCTTTCCCTTGTGATCTTCTCACGGGCTCATTACTTTGTACATTTCTTCTTGCACGGGGAGGACGAGGATTAACACCAGGTTGAGGATCATCAGTAGATTGAGAAACCTCATCATGCTTCAGGATCACTAGTAGGTGTCTCGTGCATATTACGCCTAGGGACAAAATTCTCTTGGATAATTGGGGATAGAACATACACCTGCTTCTCCTCAGATCAATTGCCCTAGCCTTTGTGACTACATTATCCTCAAAAACACCGCTTGCCCGATGTCCACAAACTTGGTGGTATGACATGGGCAACCCTTTCCTCTATGAGCTTACCCAATGAAAAATCAACTAATTGTCTTTGGGCCTACTTTTAAATTTGTGGATTCATACTTTAGCTTTAGCAGGGGCAGCCCCACACACGCAAGTAATTTGAGCTTGGTTTCTTGTCCACATCTCATAAGGTGTGCCCGTTGCTGACTTAGTTGAACAAGATTTAGCACATGCACGACTGGCTTTAATGCCCCCATCCAAAGGTTCACTGGTGATCTTGAGCAGCTAAGCATGGTTCACACCATATCCATAAGGGTGTGATTGCGACGCTCAGCCACGCCATTTTGGTGAGGTTCACCAGGTGTTAAATAATGAGTCCATTCACAGTTCGGAACTTGGTAATAAAGTTCCTAATCTACCTCTATGTTTAATCATGTTTAGGTGATCTAATGTCTAGGCCAAACATTCTATCGTAAAGAATTATGTCTTAACATTGGTATCAGAGCGTTCCATTCCCCCCTCGTAATGTGGCCCAAACGATGGTGCCATAATTTTGAAGAATTACTGACACCTTTCCATCTCTTCTCATCTTCCATTCATCACTCACATACGTAAAAATAATAATTAAGGAATAACATGTATAATTTGCCTCATCTGCCGCTGAGGCCAACATTTTTATTACACTGATTTAAAATGAATTGTTCGTTGCCAAACATGCATCCATACATGTCATCATCCACGCAAGAAACAGAAACTAAATTCCTACTTAACTAGATACATAAAGACCATTATTTCATTGAAGCCTGTAGCTGATGTGAAGCTCCAATGTGAGGGATCCTGCAATTTCAACATCGACTTCAATTCCATCAGCTACCTTAAGTTTTCTTGCCGCTTGAGTTATAATTTCGGTCGTAACGAATCCCTACATGGAGTTAGCAACATGAGCAGTTGCACCTGAATCAATCCACCATGACATTCTAGAGAAATCAACATAAATCATTTCATCATCAAAAGTTATTTCATCAATACCTTTTTTGTTAGCCATTTGAGAAGCCCAGACAATCCCTCTTAACATGTTCTGGGTGTTTGCAGAAGTTGCAGTCTCTCTCCATCAATATTCGTAGCATTAACATTAGAGGGAGCTGGAGGAGCCAAACGAGAGCAACTTGGCTCTTTACATCCTTGGGCTTTGGCTCATCTTTCTTGAAGACTTGCTTTTTGTTGAGCTTATGATTGCCATGGTTTCATTCTCTCTCTTTGCAGAGTTCACATGAAAAACATGGTCCTTTTGTTCGCCTCTCTGTTCAAGTTGCTCTCGTTCTGCTCCTCCAACCCTCTCTAATGTTAATGCTACGAATGTTGATGGAGAGAGACTTTGCATCTTTTCCAAACACCCAGGACATATTAAGAGGGATTGCCCAGACTTTCTCAAATGGCTCAACAAAAAAGATATTGATGAAATCACTTTTGTTGATGAAGCTCTTTAAGTTGATTTCTCTTGATTGTCATGGTAGATTGATTCAACTGCAACTGCTCATTTTGCTAACTCCTTGTAGGGATTCGTTATGACCCAAATTATAACTCACGGGACAAGAAAACTTAAGGTAGCTAATGGAATTGAAGTCGATGTTGAGACTGCAGATCTCTCACATTGAAGCAATAAATCATAACTATTGCCCGACTCCCCTTAGGAGCCGGAACCCTAAAACCCTAGCTGCCTCTCACCACCGCCGCCACCTCGCCCCGTGCAATCACGGCGCTGACGCGTCGCCGACCGCGCCCAACCTCTCGCCAACCCACCTCTCGCCCCTACAACCTACGGTCGAGACCCGGTAGGACCCTAGCGCCTCATCACTGTGGCTGATGCCCTGTCCTGCTGCGACGCCTACCCCAACTCGGACGCCATCGACCCCGCGGGGGCGGCCCTTTGCATCCGTTCGGGGCCCTCCTTCGCCCTCATTGAGGACATGCGCCGGGCCACCGCGGACGCTACGGACGCTCAGCTCCTTCGGCAGCGCCTCGACGCTGGCGACTTGGAGGAGCCATGGTGCTTGGCAGATGGCTTGCTCCTGCACGGGCGCCGACTTTTCGTGCCGGATCACGGCGACCTCCGTCACTAGGTCCTGCTGCTGGCCCACTCATCCGGCCATGAGGGCGTGCAGAAGACCCTCCACCGTCTCCGCGCCAACTTCTACATCCCCAGCGACCGGGCCCTGGTCCACGATTGGGTGCGGTCTTGCCTGACGTGCCAGCGCAACAAGACGGAGAAGCTGCGACCGGCCGGGCTGCTCCAGCCCCTGGAGGTGCCCTCTCAGGTTTGGGCCGACATCTCCATGGACTTCATCGAGGGCCTCCCCAAGGTGGGCGGCTAGTCCGTCATCCTTACGGTGGTCGACCGCTTCTCCAAGTACGCACACTTCATCGCGCTCGGCCATCCCTACACTGCCGCCTCCGTGGCGCGTGCCTTCTTCGACGGCACCGTCCGCCTACACGGGTTCCCCTCTTCGATCGTCAGCGACCGGGACCCGGTGTTCACTGGGCATGTCTGGCGCGATCTCTTTCGGATGGCGGGCGTGAAGCTGCGCCTGAGTACAGCCTTCCATCCTCAGACGGACGGTCAATCTGAGGTGGTCAACAAGGTGATTGCCATGTATTTGCGTTGTGTTACAGGTGATCGTCCCCGTGCTTGGGTGGACTGGCTCGCGTGGGCGGAGTACTGCCACAACACTTCATACCACTCCGCCCTACGCGCCACGCCTTTTGAGGTGGTCTATGGCTGACCGCCCCCGCCCATCCTATCGGTTGACCCCGAGACGGCGAAGACGGAGGCGGCTGGCGACCTTCTTCGCAGCCGGGATGAGATGCTTGCGGAGGTGCACCAACGACTTCTCCAGGCCCAGCAGCTGTCCAAGCACTACTACGACGCCCACCACCGCGAGGCGGAGTTCGCGGTGGGCGACTGGGTGTGGCTGCGCCTCCTTCACCGCTCCACGCAGTCCCTCGACCCGCGCGCGAAGCGCAAGCTGGGTCCTTGCTACGCCAGGCCATTTTCCGTGCTGGAGCGCATCAGAAAGGTTGCCTACCGCCTTCAGCTTCCGGCCGGTGCCCGCATCCATGACGTCTTCCATGTGGGGTTGCTGAAGCCCTTCCGTGGGGACCCGCCGGCGACCACGCCGGTGCTTCCTCCGACCTCCGACGGGCGCCTTCTTCCAGGACCGGCGAAGGTGTTGCAGGTCCAGCAGCGTCGCGGGGTGTGGCACTTGTTGATCCAGTGGCAAGGCCTTCCGGAGGAGGACACCACTTGGGAGCAGCTTGACGAGTTCCACCAACACTTTCCAGACTTCCAGCTCGAGGACGAGCTGTTTGCGCAGGCGGGGACAGATGTTATGACCGGCGTCACTTATAGCCGGAGGAGGCCCGTTGGGCGCGTCTAGTTAGGGGCTTAGCCCAACTTATCTTATTTTTATTAGCATCAAGGATTATATAAACAGATGTAAGGCTACCTTTTGGAATTAAGCAATAAGTCATAACTATTGCACGGCTCCCCTTAGGAGCCGGAACCCTAAAACCCTAGCCGCCTCTCACCACCGCCGCCGCCTCCTCCCGCGCGATCACGGCGCCGACGCGCCGCCGGCCGCGCCCAACCTCTCGCCAACCCACCTCTCACCCCTACAACCTACGGTCGAGACCCGGTAGGACCCTAGCTCCTATCATTCCGATACTAATGTTAGACATAATTCTTTACGATTACGTGATAGGATCGTTAGGCGTAGACATTAGATCACCTAAACATGATTGAATAGAGAGATTATTAGGAACTTAGGATCAGTTCTTTTGGGGCTTATGGGTGGCTGCCAAAATAAGCTGCCCCCACCCAGCTTATTCTGGCAGCCCAACCTAAAGTTTTACTCTAGAAGAAGCCTACTAATTAAAAGCTTATTTTAGCAGCCATCCATAAGCCTGAAAAGAACTGTCCCTTATTGCCAATGGGTGCAGCCATTGGCTTAGTGGGGCGATGTCCCGCGCCTGCTCGATGCAGGCGTGACATAGGCTCGGTGAAGATGTCGGTCGCGGGTACCGGCGATCATCTGGACGCCACTGGCACTGTTTGGTGCCGTCGGAGATGGCCTTCCTGTTGCAGCAGCGCCTCCCCTAGATCGGTTTAGGGGTTTGGGATGTGGGGAGCAGCAGAAAACTGTATGCGAACTGGTCATACGTACCCCCCCCCCCCCCTCTCTTTATATGGCCCTGGCGATCAGGCAGCCGAGACAACGTTGGTTCGCCCCTGATCAAGGCGCCTTAGTTTGGGGCGAGGGGCACGAACGTTGGTTCGTGGCCCTCCCCTTTATGTTACGTTATCCTTCCATCCCAGTGGGCCGTAGATCAATTCCAACAGCATGCTGGTCAGTACGATCCACTTAGATGATTTAGTGTTGTTTGTACTGAGTATTTGTTCATGGTTATGCTGCAGTATGCCATGGTCTTATTTTTTTTCCCTACTAGAGTTGTTTGTTTTTCTTTGTCAGATTTAACTTTTTTGTATGCGACCCTGCATGATGCCGGCATTTTGCTTTGTTTCATGCAATTGTGTCATTGACTATTATTGACGAATGCTAGAATTTTTTTAGGTTGTCGAAGACAACTTATCATAAAAAACATGGTGCTGACCGTGTCTGTTTTACTCATCATCCGAGTTCCATATTATGTTCATCAAGATACAATGTGGAGTCAGGAGAATCACTTCGTTACCTGTCATTGTATGACAACCGTTGCTTGAGATATTTCAAAGGACACAAAGACAGGTTCAACAAATTTTCCTTGGATTCTTGTTTGTAGCAACTATTTCAAGGGTCAGATGCTGAGGCCTGCATTCTTTTTTATGTCATTTCAGGGTTGTTTCACTATGTATGTCACCTGTCAATGATAGCTTTATGTCGGGGTCACTTGATCACAGTGTCAGAATATGGGATCTTCGTGTAAATGCTTGTCAGGTTTGGCCACAGAATCTGTTAATTTGATCACAAATAACTTCAATATGCATATTTTGTATTTAGTTGATGAAAAGTACCAATTTATCCTCTGAGTGCTTTTCATGCTTACACGTTTAGCATTCAGGGTATACTACGTCTGCGTGGTAGGCCTTCTGTTGCATATGATCAGCAGGGACTTGTTTTTGCTGTAGCAATGGAGGGAGGTGCTATTAAGCTGTTCGATTCTCGGTCATATGACAAGGTCTGTATTGAACTTGAATCTGGAAGTCATATATCTAGAAAGCATGTGAAATTCTTAATCTTGTGCAAGAAACCACTTTCAGGGTCCATTTGACACTTTCTTGGTTGGTGGAGATACGGCTGAAGTGTCTGACATTAAATTCAGCAACGATGGCAAGTCTGTGCTTTTGACTACAACTAACAACCATATATATGTTCTGGATGCATATGGAGGGGAGAAGGTCAGTTGGCGCTATAATTGCAGAGTTTTGCTTCAGATATCGAGCTGTAAAGTGCATATTTTCCTATATCTTATCATTAACAACATAACATATTAACTCATCTTTGTCTGTTATTTTGCAGAAGTGTGGCTTCAGTTTGGAGCCATCTCGCAACATAGCAACTGAAGCTGCTTTCACTCCAGATGGTCAATATGTAATTTCAGGTATTATTCAGTTTTTTCGTGCATCATCCTTAGGATATTCTGATGCATACTACCTCTAAACTTACCCACATGTTGACCTGTAATTAAGCCTTAGCGTGAAATATCATCTCAGTCTCACTTCTTTTCTACTTGTCGCCTTTTAATTTGGGAAGAGAGCTTATAAGATTCATCAATATATTTTTCACCTTGAACTTGTGTGTAGCTGTTTTATCAGCATTAGAGAGGCACTTGTAGTTATAGTTTTATATACTGCTTTCACGCCAAGTAAAAAGTTAAAAGATCATAGCGATGATAATACATCTGATATGGTGGTATGCTTCCCATTCTCACTTCTGGAGCACTATTGCTGAAAGTGAAACTTGGAAATGTCAAATTTGCTAGAATGCTTTAGAAAAAACACTGACCAGGCTGCGTGGCAAAAGCTGTTGCTGAAAATAACATACACATTGATGTTGCAGGCTCTGGTGATGGTACCTTGCATGCTTGGAACATCAATACAGTACAGGAGGTAGGTACCACTTTCTTAAACTTTGATCACAGCCCTGTGTTTTGTTGGCTTAATTTTTTTTCCTGTTGCAGATTGCCTGTTGGAACAGTCATATTGGTCCTATCACTGCTTTGAAATGGGCCCCTCGTCGAGCTATGTTCGCAACTGCATCAACCGCACTAACTTTCTGGATTCCCAACGAGTCCAGTTCGAGTTAGCTCCTTGAAAAGGAAGATGGAACGCGGAATACACTAACTTAACAAAAGGCTTGTATCATGTTCTTTCCTTGACAGGACAGGTACTATGTGTGAAGTATCACTTGCTTTATTACCATATATGTGGAAACAGTGATGTTGGTTCCCTGTAGCATGTATTGAAGTGCTCCCTTTATTTCTCAAGTACGTATATAATATTGCACGCTTGCCCATTATGTTCTCTTGTGGTTCCATCATCGTACATAAAATCACCCTGGATTCTTCCCCTGTGCTATCTTAATGCATTTGTCTTGGAGAATCAGGGAACTTGTTCGATATTCTTTTGTTGCTGGAACAGGGTAGACTTTTGCTGAGAATATCATAAGCTGTCCTCCTTATGTCGCTAAAGCTCTCAGATTCCTGATATTCATTATCACCCAAAGAAGATGAGGGCATAACCTTCTCTTTGTTTTGCTGAGTCATTATGTGGGAACCTGATCCTTCGTGTCACCTTGTTAGACACCTTGTTATTCTCAGAAAAGCCGCTGATTTAAACCATTGCTAACTTTATATTCTTAGAAAAGCAGATGATTTAAATCACTGCTGGCTTTTAAAAGGTGTTGATAATCCTGACTGTAAAACTTTTAAAAGATATCAGAACAATTACAGCAGCTTCACCTTGTAGAAGTTTTCAGTATCCTGGAGGAGGTTCTCTTAATGGTTGGATATTCAATCATGTGCGCCTTGGGGTAAGTAATCCCAAGCGCTCATCTTACATCCACCTGATTTCATGTCTATTTTGGCACTGATGATTTTCATTAGCAGTAGCTTGAAGAACTGCCATGGGAATACACCTGCTAACTTCTCTAATGCAACAATACAAGAAGAGACCAAACGAAAGGGCAGGGTGCACATTACAGAACCATCAGTCGTCTACACCAAAGCGGTCCATCAAACCCAAAATAGCGCCTTGCATCATTATTATTACTGGGAGCAGCAAGGCGCAACATACAACATGAAGCACTAAACCATAAAATCAACACCACTGGTCATCTATCAAACATGCCACAATGGAACATATTTCCTGCCCAAGAGACACCCCCTACTTCTGCCTCATGTAGATCTTGTGCAAGAAGGACTTCAGAACCTTCTGAACGGCAACGCTCGGCTGGGCTTCGATATCAGCAATCAGCTTCTTGTAGCTCTCGCTCTCGTACTCATGGAATACCGCCTGCAATACATAATAGTCAAACCAGTGGTTAGACAATGCCATATTTTGCAGAGTATGAGAATGCCAGTAGCTCTTATTATATGAGACACGATATTATTTTGACCGCTCCAGCAAGAAGTTTTCATCAGTAGACAATTATATTTGCTGACTATGAGAATCCAGTAGCTCTTATTATAAGACACAGGTAGATTATTTTGACAGGCCCAGCAGGGAGTTTTCCAAATGAAGTTTTGGTTTTCAAAGATACGAGGAATAATTTGATGAATACTTAGTAAAACATTTCCTGTGGGCATGTTATCAAAACTAAACATGCTTAAGTGAATGAAATGGATTGATGCGTTATACTCTGATTCATAGTTCTACTAAATCCATTACAGTCCACATATAAATATAACAGGATTAAGAGTTAAGACAAACCTCAAGGTTAAGTTCTTTGTAGAGATCCTTCACTTTTGCCACGCATGCTGGATCTTTCTTTCCATAGTTTTCCTGTAGAAGCATTAACTGTTCAGTGACAGCCTCCATATTATCACGAAGGGCAAAGTAGTGCAAAGGTGACTCACAAATAGAATGCTCTTTTGGCTCTCATCAGCACGCTCAAGAGCTTGGACAACTAGCCAGGAGCACTTGTAATCTTCAATGTCGGTGCCAATCTATGGTAAGACTCAACATTGATCAAATTGCAAGAGCTAAATAGAACATATCAACAATATAACGATTGCCATTCATTTTGAAACAGGCACATGCAGTAATGCACTAACCTTGCCAATAAATTCAGGATCACCATAACAGTCTAGATAATCATCCTGTAATCAGAAAATGTATATTTATGCTAAGTAGACTAATGGTGGTCGCAGCCAAAAGATTCATATCATAATGTGTAGCAAAAAGAGGAGTTACCTGAACTTGGAAGTAAGTTCCCATCTCAACAAGTATGTTCTCTACAGCACTGTAGTTCTCCAAACTCTCGCCGGAGAGTAGCAGCGCACATGCAACCTTTCATAAAGCAGCAGATCAGCACCAGTTGAATCAGTATCAATTGCCAGAACAGAGATGTGTACAGAGAAGATAAAAGAAAACATGGAATGATCATTTTACCGGCAGATAAAATGAATAGTAGGCTGTCTTGAATTGAACAATTCGGCGGTGGCTGCAAAATTATCAGAGCTTCATATTAACAATAAACAAAGGGTATATCACACATCGATTATTACCAAGAAATATCAGACAACAAAAGAAGACTTGTGCTCCTAAATTTATGCGCGATGAAGCATGCTAAAGAAGTTTGTCTCAGAGTTGGCACAACATTAACTTACACTCCAATGTTATATTTCGTTAGATCTTTTTCTCCCTCGTGGGTTGTAATAAGGTCCAGCATTTGACCAGAAGCTGTCTTGAACTCAACCTGGAAAAACATGACAAGGTAATCACCACCTGTAATGATCCACAAGTTCAGACTGCACATGTTTCCTCAGCATAATATTTACTTACCTCGTTGAATAAATCAAGGAGATCGGCATAGTAAGGCTTCTTCTTAAAGTGGAGCCGAAGCATTCTCGAAATATGGTTGCGAAGGAGAATCCCATCATTTACAGCAATCAAGCCAACCTAGTTTATCAGAAAAGGGCAGCATTAGGGATAAGTTTATTTGTAAAATTGGGAAGAAGGGACTACAGAATGTTCTTGAATGAAGACAAATGAGTTTTTTGAACACTGTAGCTGGAAAGGGCAATTTAGTTTTCACTAACCTGAGACACCCTAAACCAACAAGGCTGCCCACGTCGAGTGTGGGAGTCGTCCATGATATCATCGAGCACAAGAAAGAAGGCTTGAAGCTACACAGACAGCAGCAAATCTTAAGGGGGGCAATTTTGGTTGGTTCAAATTCACCGGAGCAACACTGAGAGACGAGGAATTACCCATTCAATGCACCAACCGAGAGTGGAGGCAAGAAACATCTCCTCCTCAGTAAGAACATCGACGCCTTTCAACAGCTTATAGCTGTCGACCACGGAGAGCCCACGGTTGCACTTTCCTGTCATTAGCAACAACAATGGGTTAGAAACGCGGTAGCTTCTTGTAGTACCACTTGAGAAGAAAACCTGTAGCTCGAATTCATCTCCCCACCTCCCAGTACATTGTAGTCCAGCATCTGCTCCGAAAAAGAAGATAAAGGCACAATGCGTTAAAAATAGCAGAACTGAACTAATAAGAAGATTATTGTTCATCCAGTCTCTGTCTGGAGTATCTTACTGAGAGTTTTAACATAAAAAGTAAATACAGCATGCAAGATCCAACATCATGCCTACACATTAATGACAGGGAAATGGATCTCCACACATAGAAGTAAATAATGACTACGCATGCTCTGTTTTAATAACAGTATGATAATCCACTTTGAAGAATTCGAATCAAACAGAAACGATTGCTACGTATTTGACATTCTGCCCTTCAAATTTTGACTATACTAATAGCAACTTGTGAGCACCATCTTCCTCTTAACCTAGAACGGCCCTCCAGCAGATCACTTGCAATTGGAAAACATTTAATTCTACTTATTAACTGTGCAGGAGCTTCAGATTTCCGTTTCTCTACTTGCTAAATACGATCCAGCCTCCCGCAGCAAACCGACGTCTATGGGTACTAAGCCAAATTAATTGCTGATTCAGCCTTGGGCAGCAAACCAACGCACTAATAGTAGTACTAGCAAGCCAAATTGATTGCGCTCCCGCCCATCAAGGAGCCGATCTCGCGCCAGCTGATCCAGCTGAGTCAAATCTTAACAGCAGCAAACCCCAGCAGAACCCAGCAAGGAAGAAGGAGCTGGAGCCAGCGGGACGAAACGCCGAGGAAAGCGGAAGCAGAGGAGGAGGGAGGGAGGGAGGGAGCATTACGCGGTCGATCCACTGGCGCGACGACTCCGTGTACTCGAAGGCGGGGTCCCTGAGCAGCTCCGCCTTGAGCGCGTCGTAGATCCGCGCGAACGCCGCCTTGTTCTCCCCGCCCCCGCCGTTCACCGCCGCCGCCGCCATTGCCTCAAACAGGGGAGGGCAGGGCAGCCGAGGAGGGAGTAAATCGGCCGAGAGGGAGGGAGGGAGAGTGACCTCAGTACGGCTGCGCTGGGAGAGAGGAGGGGGGCGGATGGCGGGTGGCGGCTGCGAGGGGCGCGGGACTATTTTAGGGGCGGGGCTGCGACGGCGACGGATGATGGGTGGAGATCGCGATGGTATGGAGCTCGGAGCACTGGCCAGTATTTTATACTGCTACGAGTAGTACAGTAGAGAGGGGGGGGGGGGGGGGGGGGGGGGGATGGAAGACGATGCGTGCGAAGCGCGCACGCGAGCAGTAGCCCGTCCGTTTGTCGTGCGCGATCTGGATCTGTACCGCTGCCGTGCTGGAAATTTGGGACTACACGCGTGGGTTCGCAGTTCGAATCCGCGTAATTTATAAATAGTTTTCCAGCGCGTTCGCCGCTGGCCCGGCCGGAGCTGGTTGGCCTTTGCTTTGCCCTCTACTAGCAGCCGTCCGACCACTGACTTTGTTGCACTAAAAAGGAAAATCTGACGACTAATTCGACTAATCAACATGCCGTGTTTGAATGAATGAATGAATGAATTACGGGCGTTTAGATCACGGGCTTCGCTGGTCGGGAACGAAATACAGGGGAAAACAACGCGATATTTTTTCATAAAAAGGTTCAACGTGTTAATCGACGAGGCGTGCTCGAAAAAAGTTAGGTGGCGTCGGATCGATAATCCCGAACTAGTTTTGGTAACTGAGAACGAAATATGGCGAAAACAAGGTGTCGTCAATCTAAAAAAAAGGTGTCGTCTCATAAAAAAGGCTAACGGAGTCTGTCGGTTGCACCGCGGAAACACCGAGTGCGGGTAGGTTGATCACGCGACGCAACAGGGACCACGTTGGTGGACCCACAGAAGCATCACAAGTGGGTCATAGGTGCCGATAAAGTCACGCAAGGGGGTGGAAACGGGTGGATCACACAAATGGGTGCAAACCGACGGGCCGTGGGCTTGCTATATTTCCCTTTTTGCCGATAGCGTCACGCAAGGGGGTGCAAACCGACGGGTTGGGGGGGGGGGTGTTATATTTCTCTTGCTGATACTGTCACGCAAGGGGGTGCAACCGACGGGCCGAGGGGTTGTTATATTTCCCTGTTTACTGATAACATCACGCAAGGGGGTGCAAATGGGAGGATCACGCAACGTGGTGCAAACGATTGGATCACACAAAGGGGTGCAAACCGATGGGTCATGGGCTTGTTACACTTCCTTTTTGCCGATAGCGTCACGCAGTGGGGTGGAAACGGGTGGATCAAGCAAATGGGTGCAAACCGACGGGCCGAGGGGGGTGTTATATTTCTCTTCTTGCTGATAGCGTCACGCAAGGGGGTGCAAACCGACGGGCCGAGGGGTTGTTATATTTCCCTGTTTACTGATAACATCATGCAAGGGGGTGCAAATGGGAGGATCACGCAAAGTGGTGCAAACGATTGGATCACACAAAGTGGTGCAAACCGATGGGTCATGGGCTTGTTACACTTCCTTTTTGCCGATAGCGTCACGCAGTGGGGTGGAAACGGGTGGATCAAGCAAATGGGTGCAAACCGACGGGCCGAGGGGGGGGTGTTATATTTCTCTTCTTGCTGATACCGCCACGCAAGGGGGTGCAAACCGACGGGCCGAGGGGTTGTTATATTTCCCTGTTTACCGATAACATCACGCAAGGGGGTGCAAATGGGAGGATCACGCAAAGTGGTGCAAACGATTGGATCACACAAAGGGGTGCAAACCGATGGGTCATGGGCTTGTTACACTTCCTTTTTGCCGATAGCGTCACGCAGTGGGGTGGAAACGGGTGGATCAAGCAAATGGGTGCAAACCGACGGGGCGGGGGGGGGGGGGTGTTATATTTCTCTTCTTGCTGATACCTTCACGCAAGGGGGTGCAAACCGACGGGCCGAGGGGTTGTTATATTTCCCTGTTTACCGATAACATCACGCAAGGGGGTGCACATCGGAGGATCACACAAAGTGGTGCAAACGATTGGATCACACAAAGGGGTGCAAACCGATGGGTCATTGTGACGCCCGGATGATTAAACTACAGTAATCCCATGTTAATGGTGCCATGTCATCACATTACTGTTGCTAATCCTCGGTTGATCCAAGTCACAATCCAAATCCAAATTTATCAGACAAGCAAAATAAAATGTTCAAAGTGTGGAAAATATACCATAACTAATTATGGTGGTGACCCAACATTTTTGTAAGGTGTTTAGATGCCCTAAACTAAGTAGAACAGGGACTAAAACAATTCATTAAATGCGTTTTGAATAATAGTAATTGCAAAGTATTTTATTTAAATACTAAACTAATTGTGGCAGTGACATAATTGTTACTGGTAACTTAGGGGCTAGTATTATGTTTTATAAAGCTAAAACTATTAAGAAGATAATGTAAAACAGTAAACAAAAAGATTAAGAAAAGGGAAAAAATGAAAACAAAACAAAAACCCGCTGCCCCCCCGGGCCTCGGCCCACCCCAGCCGGCCGGCCCAACTCCCCACACCCCCTGGCCTATAACCCCAACTCCCCCCAACCGAACCCTAGAAGCAACCCCCCACTCCCCCACGATCTCCACCCTCTCCCTCCAGCGCCGCCAGGGGAGAGCCCCGCGCGCGACCCCCCACCTCTCTCGCTCGCTGACACGCCCCCCCGATCTGAACTGGGGCTCGGCCCCAACACCTCCCGTCGCCCTCACCGTGACGCTGCCGCTCGATGGCCTCGTCACCGTCGCCACCCCCGACCGCCCCGGGACCACTTGCCCTGACGTTGCCTCGCCGCCTCGTCCGTACCATCAACGCCCGATCCCGCGCCCCCGACGCTGGCGCCCATCCCCGTCGCCTCCTCACCCCTTCTTCTCCGTCGCACGACGCCCGCCTGAGGCCTCTGCCTCGCCGTCGTCGACCAACGTCGTCGTCGCCGGAAACGCATCCCCGGCCCCTCCCCGAGCCGACTTTTGCACAACTACAGGCCCCGGTGAGGCCTCGTCCGTCTTCGCTCCGTTCCCCTGTGATCCGGTCGCCGTAGGTCGCCTCCCGCACCCCCCTCTCTGGCCACCTCTTGCGGTCACCGCCCCGCACGCGCCCGGTGGCCATGCTCGCACCCCGGACGCACCCCGGCCGCGCACGCCGCTCCCTGGACGTGCCCAGGCGCGCGCCCGCCGCCACCCGCGCCTCTGTTCGCTCCCGCCCGAGCCCGCCGATGGCTGCGTCGCCCACTGCTTTCCCCCGACGCCGCTTTTGACCGCACCGCAACCGCCTCCCCGCCCGCTACCCAACGCGCCCCGCCGCACCGGTTTTCATCGCCGGAAATGGCCGGCCGGCGAGCCCTGCCGTGGCCGTCGGTGCGCTCCAGCGCCCGCACGCCCGTGGCCATGCGGGCGGGCGCCGGCCCCTGTTTCGCCTGTCGCCCGATTGGCCCCAGTAGGCCACTGACCGCTGGGCCCGGCCCCCTGTTAAAAAAAATATAAAATATAAAAAATAAATATAAAAACAATTAATTAATTAGTTAATTAATTAACTTAAATTAACCTTGCTTAATTAACCTAACCACATAATTAGTCTTAACTAAACTGTTAGGTTAGCTGTGGTGTCAATGACAGATGGGCCCCACAGGCCCTTTTGACCAGTCAATCCAGTCAGAGTTGACTGTTGACCCTGCTGACATCAGCATGACGTCATGCTGGCACAATAAGTCCTTTTTGAATTAGAGATAATTTCAGAAATGTTTAAAAGCTTTAGAAAATCATATAAATTAATCCGTAACTCGGATGAAAATACTTTGTACATGAAAGTTGCTCAGAACGACGAGACGAATCCGGATACGCTCTCCGTTCGTCTGTCGCATGCCCCTAGAATAACGAACATGCAACCTTTCCCCTCTGATTCATCTGTCCGAAAATGCCAGACTTCGGGAAAACTTTCCCGGATGTTATTCCCCTTCGCCGGTATCGTGTAGCACTGCGGTAGAACCCCCTAGCACCGCGTATCGTCTTGTCATGCATATGTTTGCTCTGTATTTACTATTTCTTCTCCCTCTTCTCTTCGGTAGACTCCGAGACTGATGCTACCCCTGTGATCGACTACGTCGACGACGACCCTTCTTCCCTTTCATCGGAGCTTCCAGGCAAGCCCCCCTTTGATCATGCCGATATCGCCCATTCCATTCTCTCATGCTTGCATTAGATTTTGCTACTGTAATTGATTGCTCCTATTCTGATGCATAGCCTGCTTTTGTACCTGCTATTGTTACCTACCTGCTTATCCTAAACTGCTTAGTATAGGTTGGATAGTGATCCATCAGTGACCTCCACCTTGTCCTTGTTGCCCCTGCTTCATCATCGACGACTCGATCAACGTGATCGACGACCAGAGCCCGACACCTCACATCACATCACGCCCCTTTTGTTGCTCGACTCTGCAGAGCTACTATCGAGTGCCGAGGGTGATCCCTCATAACGCACTCCTGATGATAATTCTGTAGTGTAGCTATTCGGTCGTGGTCATCGAGGGTGATTTCCTCTTTCACCATTCCTGATACGGCTCTGTCGTTCAACACCTCAAGTGTGAACCTCGAGGGTGGTCCCTCTTATGTTCACCTTGATGATTACATTGAGTGGAATCCACCGGGGGTGATTCCTCGGGTTTTCCCCTTGATGTCTGGACACACGGTTACCTTGACTTTACTTGAGACATTGGTGAAAGTCGAGCGGGCCCGGAGAGCACCTGAGGAGTTGTTACGGTGGCGGCTGGCTGTTTAGCGGTATCACCCGGGAGGGGGTGATAGCTCCGGACTTGTCCCGACAGCCGTCGCTTCTTTTAATAATGCACTAACAGGTTTGGGTATTTGTTCTGAATTGGCCTTTGGCCTTTACGCACTAACCACCACGCGAGAATAGTTATGGGCCTCGACGTCGCAGTATCAGCCGAAGCTTTGTCAGACGTCCAGTTCAGCATGGCGGCACGGTCGGATCGTGCTGGCCATCCGAGGCGGTGCTGGTATCCACCCTGCGCGCAACGACCCAGAGTGCAACGGGCGATGGGCCCAAGACCCCGGGGCGCTTAGGATGTAGACCGGCAGGGACCTCTCTGCTGAGCCTAGGTAGGGTTGCGACGTGTTGATCTTCCGAGGCCGGGCATGACCCAGGAAAGTGTGTCCGGCCAGAGTGATCGAGCGTGTTGGGTAACGTGGTGCACCCCTGCAGGGAAGTTATCTATTCGAATACCGTGTCCACGGTAATGGACGTTCAGACTTGTATCCTGATCTTATACAACTAGAAATGGATACTTGATATGTGATGGATATGTGGCTCCGAGATTGCTTTCTCGCAGGGAGTCGAGGAAGGATCTCTGGGCGTTAATGTTACAACATGTTTGTTAAATATAAACTGCTATTCTTTACTCTTCTACATGATGCAAGATGCTTGGAGCTGTTTGAAGATGCTTGTCACGCCCAATATGCGACCCTATCCGAGAGGAACTCGAAGGTCCCACCAAGGATAGACCCGCATATTGAAACGCTTTTGCAAGGTGGATATCATTACATCAACATTACTTAATAGATGGGGATACATACAAAAGGCATACAAATGCCGCAAGAATACATCAATACAACATACATAAGATCAACATCCGACTACGGATGAAACTCAAACAGAAGCTCAAACGACATCCACCCTGCTAGCCCAGGCTGCCGACCTGGAACCTATCCCCTGATCGAAGAAGAAGCAGAAGAAGAACTCCAAAACAAGTAACATCGCTCTCGCGTCGTGATCATCGCAAAACCTGTACCTGCAACTGGTGTTGTAGAAATCTGTGAGCCACGAGGACTCAGCAATCCCATTACCATGGGTATCAAGACTAGCAAAGCTTAATGGGTATGGAAAGGATAAGTGGTGAGGTTGCAGCAGCGACTAAGCATATGTGGTGGCTAACATACGCAAATAAGAGCGAGAAGAGAAGCAACGGAACGGTCGTGAAACTAGCAATGATCAAGAAGTGATCCTGAACTCCTACTTACGTCAAACATAACCCAAAAACCGTGTTCACTTTCGGGACTCCGCCGAGAAGAAACCATCATGGCTACACACGCGGTTGATGCGTTTTAATTAAATCAAGTGTCAAGTTCTCTACAACCGGACATTAACAAATTCCCATCTGCCACATAACCGCGGGCACGGCTCTCGAAAGGTTATACCCTGCAGGGGTGTCCCAACTTAGCCCATTATAAGCTCTCACGGTCAATGAAGGATATTCCTTCTCCCGGGAAGACCCGATCAGTCTCGGAATCCCGGTTTACAAGACATTTCGACAATGGTAAAACAAGACCAGCAAAGCCGCCCGTTGTGTCGACAATCCCGATAGGAGTCGCACGTATCTCGTTCTCAGGACACACCGGATAAGCGAAGCGTACAGGTACCGACGTAACCCAAGTTGCCAAGGGATGGTCCCGCACGGTGCTCTAGTTTGGACCAACACTTAGACAAGCACTGGCCCGGGGGGGGGGGGTAAAAATAAAGATGATCCTCGGGATGCGCGACTCCCAAGGGAAAAGGCTAGGTGAGGCAAATGTAAAACCAAGGTTGGGCCTTGCTGGAAGAGTTTTATTCAAAGCGAACTGTCAAGGGGGTCCCATAAATCACCCAACCGCGTAAGGGACGCAAAATCAAGGAACATAACACCGGTATGACGGAAACTAGGGCGGCAAGAGTGAAACAAAACACCAGGCATAAGGCCGAGCCTTCCACCCTTTACCAAGTATATAGATGCATTAATTAAATAAGAGATATTGTGATATCCCAGCATAAACATAATCCAACATGGAGCAATCTTCATCTTCACCTGCAATTAGCAACACTATAAGAGGGGCTGAGCAAAGCGGTAACATAGCCAAACAACGGTTTGCTAGGAAGGGTGACAAAGGTTAGAGGTTCATGGAAATTTGGGAGGCTCGAAGAGCAAGTGAATAGGTAGCGCTGCATAGCGATAGAACGAAGCAACTAGCATAGCAATGATATTAATGAGATCCAAGGTGACGGTCATCTTGCCTGAAATCTCGCCAAGAAGAAGAACGAGTCCATGAAGAAGATAAGCCACGAAGACGAACGAATCCTCACGATCGCAACGACACGGGAACTATCGAGAAGAAGCACACAACATGGTAAACACACCACACATGAACAAGGCATGATGCTCAAACAAGTATGATGCATGACAAGGCTACATGAAGCTACTCATGGCAAGAGATGATGCATACAAGAGCAACACATCAAAGCAAGTTTAAATGAGGCCGGAACTAACATATAACAAATCCGGTAAGTCCTCATATGCAAGTTTCGAAATTGGTCCAGATCTGAATTGTTCAAGTTGTTAAACAACAAGTTAAGATGCACCAAGATGATCTACACAAAATTCTAGTCAAGTTACATATAAAGTTCATTAGATTCGGAGCTACGGCCTAGAAGATATGAGCAAAAACAAGTTAAGCATGGCATTGATGCAAAATGCATTCAAACATCAAGCAAACACATTCAAAACATGGATCCAACAAGTTAACATGAATCTACATGCAATTCTAAGCAAGTTTGATATAGAGCATGCTCAAAACGGAGCAACGGTGCAACACATACACTCCAAACAAGATATAACAACAATCTGTCCAAAACAGCAACTAGGCATCTTGCAAGCATCAAAACAATATGCTACAGCATCCCAACATAAAAACAAAAGGCATGGACATGATGTACAGGTAAAGAAAAACAAAACATGAACACTGAGCTATCTCCAGAAAACAATATAACATGCTCAAAAGGACATGGAAAGATTGCAAATAATAACAGTTTCACAGACTTGGCAGAATATCACTGGACATGGCAGAAATAACATCAGGTTACAAAGTTTAGAGCTATCAAACAACATGCTACAGGAACTGATCATGGCAAATGAAAGCATGGCATGATTCTAATCAAAGCATATAACAAATGTCCCTTACTGAACATGAGCCAAAAAGGCACAGAAGATATGATGGAATCCATGTAAACATAGCAAGTGACATGACAGATTCAGACTTGTGAAAATAACAGCTCATGGCAGAAACAACGATAAGTAGGCATGTTGGTGAGCTTGAACCACTCACCACAGATCATTACATGGCATGTCAAGGCATCCAACAGTAAGATGACATAATTATGAAGCTAAACATGGCAAGAGAAAGATCATAGGATGCATGGATCACTAGCAAAACACATGGCAAAACTGGACCTCATGTTAACAGGCTGACAACAACATTATTTATCAATTTGAGAGCAAGATAACAACAAGCTACAACAGACTATAAATACAAATAAGGGCATGGATGGATAGAGCATAATATTTATAACAAAACACCCTTAGTGAACATCTTCAGATTATGCATAGAACTCATGATGGCAGCAGGTTTACATGGCATCACAATGTTACAGCTACAGACTTACCAGAAATGACTTGTCACAGAAATCAGCAACATCACGGAGGCTACTTTGCATGCTTGTGCTAGTCACCACATAGATCCTAAAAATACAAGAGAAGCACCCCTGTAAAGACGGCATGATGTATTTCAAAATACATGTAGAGCTCATGTTCATAAGATGCACACATCAAATGCAACAAAAATGACAAAACAACAAGTTCTGATAACAGTCAGCAATTAACATCTTATAGCACTCTTGCAACAATGATTAGGGCATCAAGATGATCTCAAACAAGCATGGTGCAATGGAACAAAGTGAAGAGCATCTCACAATGAACATTTTGATATATTACACGCACAAAACAGAGCTACAGTCATGGAGATATGGCATGGAAAACATGTGCACATGATGTTGAATTCCAGGGACTTCGCAGTTTTCGAAAAAAACCCAGAGTGAGCGGTGGATAGTTATCCGACGCACGGGCGGGATTTAGCGGGCGCTCACCATGGGCCAATGGGCCGGTCGGTGCTGGGCTAGGCCGAAAGAGGCGGCTCTGGGCCGACGGGGACGGAGCTGGGCCGGCCCCACGCGGTGGCCCACGTGGGCGAGGGAGCGAGGAGGCGCGGTCCTCCCTTCCCGAACGGGGACGAGGCCGGCGGCGCCGGCGGCCAACGGCGACAGAGGGCGGCGGGTCTCGGCAATGGGGCGTGGAGGAGGCCAGATCCAGCGAGGGGAGGCCGGATCCGGGCGTCGGGAGCCCATTCCCGGCGGCGGCGGGGTCTGGCAGGCGGGGAAGGCCGGCGGCGAGGAGCTCCTGCGGGAGAGAGAGAGTGAGGTAGCGAGAGGGAGAGAAGGAGGAGAAAGGAGAAGGGGCGACGGCGACTTGCCTGAGGGCCGGTGGTGGCGGAGCCAGCCGGCGGCGGGGCTCAGTCGCCGGAGACGGGCGGCGAGGAGCTGGAAGGCGCGGGGGCGAGGCGCTGGTTCGGGGCGCGGCTGCGGGGGAGCGGGCGCGCCGGGCCCAGATGCGGCCCGGGCGGGCCGGTTGCGGGCTTCCGCGGGCCTCGACGGCGGGGAGGACGCGTGGCGCTCTCCCGTTGGCTGGGAGGCGACTGGAGCGGCGGCGTTGGCGAGTGGGGCGGCGCCAAGTGGCGGACGGGAGGTGGCCGGCGCTGAAAACGAGGAGGCAGCGGTGGCTGGCTGCGGGAATTGAGGAGGGGGTAGGTAGGAGGCCAAAAATGGAGAGAGGGGGTGTATATATAGGGAAGGTTAGGGTTTGAGGGGGTTAGGAGGGGTTTTTGGAGCCTCCAATCTCGATCGGACGGTCCGAGACAGAGGGGGGCTTCACTGACGGGTTGGAGGGCTGTGTAGAGTGGCTAGGGAGAGAATAGAGGAGAGGCCCGACAGCAGTTTCGGAGACCGAAACGCCCGACAAGTAAACCGGCAACGGTGCCACTACGAATGACGGTTGGGCTATCAAACGAGCTCCGAATGCGACGAAACTTGACAGGCGGTCTATCTACACTATAATAAGACCACACATCAAGTTTCATCCCATTCCGAGAACATCTTTTGGCCACTAATAAAATAATATTTCGGAGGTGCTGCGGGCGCGTGTGGGGGTGTCAAATCGCGAAACGGACAACGGGGAAAAGGACCGGATGCAAGTTTTGAAAAACATTCGGATGAAATGCAGATGATGACATGGCAAAGTGCAACACGCAAGCGAATGACATGGCAACGACGGCGAATAACTGGATGGCACCTGGCGCATCGGATCCGGGGCGTTACAATGCTAGTCTTCGATAGGCTAGGCCTTCCCCTCTATTCTGGCATTCTGCAGTTCAGTCCACAGATACAACCCTTCCATTTGATACCAATGCATACTTAGTATAGATCTGATGCTTGCGAGTACTTTGGATGAGTACTCACGGTTGCTTTGCTACCCCTTTTCCCCGTTCCTTCTTCTTTCCGGTTGATGCAACCAGATGGTGGATCCCTGGAGCTAGATGCTACCGCCGACGGATACAACTACATGGAGACCGCCGACGACTAGGAGTAGTTAGGAGGTCCCAGGCAGGAGGCCTTGCCTCTTCGATCGTGTTGCTTTTGTACTAGCCTTCTTAAGGCATCCTTGTCTAACCTTATGTCTGTACTCAGATATTGTTGCTTCCGCTGACGCTTGTATTCGAGCTTCTGTATTCGAGCCCTCGAGGCCCCTGGCTTGTAATATGAAGCTTGTATTATTTCTATTTGTGTCTAGAGTTGTGTTGTGATATCTCCCCGTGAGTCCCTGATCTTGATCGTACACATTTGCGTGTATGATTAGTGTACGGTCGAGTCGGGGGCGTCACAGTCATGGGCTTGTTACACTTCCTTTTTGCCGATAGCGTCACGCAGTGGGGTGGAAACGGGTGGATCAAGCAAATGGGTGCAAACTGACGGGTCGTGGACTTGTTATAATTCCCTTTTTGCCGATACCGTCATGCAAGGGGGTGCAGATGAGTGGATCACGCAACGAGGTGCAAACCGACGGGCCGTGGGCTTGTTATATTTCCCATTTTGCCGATACCGTCACGCAAGGGGATGCAAACGTGTGGATCACGTAAGGGTTGCAAACCGACGGGCCATGGGCTTGTTATATTTTCCTTTTTGCCGATACCGTCACACAAGTGGGGTGCAAACGGGTGGATCACGCAACCGGGTGCAAACTGACGGGTCGGGGGTTGTTATATTTCCCTATTTGACGATAACATCACGCAAGGGGGTGTAGACGGATGGATCACACAAAGGGGTGCAAACAGGTAAATCGTGCAAAGGGGTGCAAACCGACGGGCCATGGGCTTGTTATATTTCCCATTTTGTCGATAGTGTCACACAAGGGGGGTGGAAACGGGTGGATCACACAAATGGGTGCAAACCGACGGGCCGTGGGCTTGTTAGATTTCCCTTTTTGCCGATACCATCACGCAAGGGAGTGTAAATGGGTGTATCACACAACGAGGTGCAAACCGACGGGCCGTGGGCTTTTTGTATTTCCCTTTTTGCCGACACCATCACGCAAGGGGGTGTAAACGGGTGGATCACGCAATCGAGTGCAAACCGACTGGCCGTGGGCCTGTTAAATTTCCCATTTTGCCGATCGCTTCACCCAAGAGGGTGTAAACAGGCGTATCGGACAAGGGTTTGCTAGCGGGGGGATCGTGGGGTTGTTATATTCCTGCTTCTGTAGATTGCGTCACGTAAGGGGGTGCAAACCGGCGTATCATACAAGGGTTTGCAAGCAGGCGGATCGTGTGATTGTTATATCTCCCTTCTGCTGATCGCGTCACTTAAGGGGGTGCAAACGGTTGAATCGTGGGTTTCTTATACTCCCTCCGTTCCTAAATATTTGTCTTTTTAGACATTTCAAATGACTACCACATACGGATGTATGTAGACATATTTTAGAGTGTAGATTCACTCAGTTTGCTCCGTATGTAGTCACTTGTTGAAATGCCTAGAAAGACAAGTATTTAGGAACGGAGGAGTAGTTCCCATTCTTCTGCTCGCGTCACGTAAGAGGGTGCAAAGGACAGAGCACGCAGTTATATTTTCCTTTTTACTGATCGCGTCAGGCAAGAGGGTGCAGACGGGTGGATCGTGGGCTTGTTATATTTCTCCTTTTGCTAATGGAGAACACCAAAAACAAGCTTTGCCTTACAAGAAGATCATTGGCAAGGCTACCACCTTAGGTAGAAGCAAGCCATGGCCCGCTCAGCCCAGGAGCAATCCCCCATGATGCAGCCAACCTAGGGATGTGGAAGGTCAGTCGAGCAACATTTTCCTTCATCTGAGCCACCTGGTCTGCCGAACTATTTGTTGCAAGGTCCGCCACTGAAGAAGACCAAACAACATACCGATCCCACTACAGTTTGTGCGAGGCAACATGGTAAGCACGAGTGGATCATTGGTGCAGATCGCACCGCGCATCTACACTACTATTAAAAGAGCAATCTACATCTACATCTACATCTACACTACTATTAAAAGAGCAAACATTACTTATCCTAAACCCACGCGGATTAGTGTACACAGGACAATCAGTACCCTAGGATCTATTCCACTTAACGACATCTAAGGGTCAGTTTCGCCTCCATCTACACTACTATTAAAAGAGCAAACATTACTTATTCTAAACCCACGCGGATTAGTGTACACAGGACAATCAGTACCCTAGGATCTATTCCACTTAACGACATCTAAGGGTCAGTTTCGCCTCCATGGTCTGCCAACCAATTGGATGGCCCAGATTCGATGTTCTGCCACCGTACGTCCTGCCCCGCGCACGTCCGTCTTCAACCCAACCGCCCCTCGCATCCCTTCATTCTCGCAGGCACACGCGGGAGTTGTTGCCGCCGCCGAGCACGTGGGCTCCGCCGCCCTACCGCCAGACGTGGACGCACGCGGCCGTCGCCGTCGCCGCCGCCGGGCACGTGGCCTCCGTCGCCCCGCCATCTGGCGTGGAAGCACGCAGCCGTGGTTGTCGCCGCCGCCGTCCGATGTGGACTCTGGCCGTAGCCGCCACCGGGCACGTGGCCTCCGCCGCCCAACCTGGACACACGTGGTCGTGGCCGTTGCCGCCGCGGCGGGCCTGGCCTCCGCCGGCCTGCTGCCCGGCGTGGACGCACGCGGCCGTGGCCTCCGTCGCCCAGCCGCCGGGGACGTGTACGCACGCGGGCGTGGCCGCTGTCAGGGACATTGGCGCACACGGTAGAGAAAAGCTCCACCGCAACCTCTGTCGTAAGAATAAGATTATTTCTCCTATCTCTAATCTACTTGCAATCTGACATCCATTGCCAATTTGGCTTTCTGGAAATTCGGTGGCACATGAATTCTAATTCTAATTTGAACATGGAGCACTATTTTTTTTTTCTTGTGATAACCACCAAGCACGAACATGCAGTGCATGTATAGCTCTTGCCGAGTGAAATTTTTATATCATATTCCGTTGTCAATTTACCCTTTGTTTGAGGACAATAGGCTGTTCTCACATTAGCATACATCTAAACTTCTAGATTCATTTTTAATACATGGTCGTTTGAAGCACCCATCTTTGTACTGTTTTGTGTGTGTATGTATGGTTTTTTTTCCTTCTTCTGAAAGAATCATATATGCTTCGAGTTAGACTGATGGGCAATGCTAGAAATCACTTGGAAGTTACAGGTGTGTTGGTGCAGATTGCTTAAAAAAACTTTCATGTATCACTTTATTGTAACTCTGACGTTTAATTTGTGTTCAATTATCTGTAGTACAACCTAACTATTTGATCTTCGGGATGCTAATTTGTGCACACACAGAATAAAAACCGGTAGCGATGACAATGTTTCCTGTCAAGATCAATACCTGCTACATATGCATTGTTTCCTGTGATGATCAATTCCTGCTACACCTACACTAGATCCTGTGATGCATTGCGAGGCCTGGAACGACTTTAATTTTGAATATATTTTTAGTTTCGGAGCTGTTTAGTCCAGCAATGAAACACAGGTCATTATCCAGTCTGCTCGCACGATTGGCACACACAGCCACCGCCGACCATCGTTATCCGGCCATAATCCCGACGTCCTCCTCGCATCACCCTGCTGTGTGCCCCTGGCCGATTGCCTCGATACGCCATCCAAGCGCGCGTGGCCACAAAAGCTCTTCATCATGGTAAGGCGCAGGTACACGACGACAAGCTGCAGAACAACGAGCAGCTCGACAGTGGAGTACCGACGCGATACTTGTCATGGGGAATCGGGAAGGTACAGTGTTGGGTACATAATTTTGCTTGGTCGTCACTTTTCTTTCAAAGTATGTTCGCTGCAGAATGATTCTCGATAGCTCTTCCTCTCATGTATGTTTTCTTTTCAGCATAATCATAGCCCACTGTGTTGTATATTCTTTTCTCCAATGAGGGTCAGCTGCATGACCAATTGATTTCTCCCTTCTATCTGATTGCCAGTCTGCTGAAGACTTTCGGATAATTTGTATGTCTTTTTGGACTGGTCATTACTTTCTGAAATTAGGTACGATGATTTGGAGGAATTGATGTGTATGCACTGTTGTTACATTGCAGGATAGTGAATTGTGATAATTTTACTATTGTGTATACTCTGTTCTACATCAAATTTTCCTTTAGCATCTTAAAGATATTTCTCCACTTCATTCTTGTTACTCCCTCTGTAAACTAATATAAGAGTGTTTAGATCACTACTTTAGTACTCTAAACGCTCTTACATTAGTTTACGGAGGGAGTACTTTATTTGCAGCCTGGTTATATGTTGTTTGTGCTCTCTCATTACTATCTCAGGCCTATTAATCCATATATTAATTGTTCCTGAATTTCTACAGGCTCCCCTGATCACCATATTTATTTGGAAGCTACTAGAACAAGTCAATCTTAGTTTGGGCTATGTTGCAGCAATAGGCCTGTGCTTTTTAATCGTGTTTTAGCTGTTCATTTCAAGTGCACTAAAAATCGACATGTTTCATATTCCTCCAACGGTTTTGAGGTTCCGTACTTAACTCTTGCATTTTGGTTACTGTAGAGGAGTATGTTCATATGGTCAAGGCTGGTATCATCGACCCTGTAAAAGTGATCCAAAATGCACTTCAAGGTGCAGAATGGTACAACTTCAGTTCTCTAACCATGTACTTTATGTATGGCCATGACAGAAGTAATCAGACTTGTTTGACAATTTGTGTTTCTGTACAATGTTTATCCATTGATCACAACCATAGAGGTTGCAGATGAACGACGGGTTTTGAGGACAGTGTGGCATGATGCTTGCGTGAATTGTATTAGGGTGCACGCATTCTGTCCAACGGGATTTGACTGTAAATCTCTGTTCATTACTTCAGGTGTGCATTGAGCATACATGATTTGCCTGATGATAACAATTGATTGGCAGGTTTGGATTATATTTTTTTTTCGTGGGTCAGGTTTGGATTATATCTAACTAGAAAAAGATAACAACACGAGTGCTCAAGGTGATGAATATGTTCACCTACATTGCAACGGGCCATAAATATTTTGTGTACCCACTAATTTTTTGTTGTTGATTCTGTTTAAGTATATTCTTGCTAATTAGGATCAAAATGATGATGTTAATTTAGAGCAGTTGTTCCCCTACTCCATAGATCTACGGCATTCAACGGAGTTTGTTGAAGCAATGGCGTCAAAACATAAAGAATGTTATGGGAAGTAGGACTTGTAAGAAAATAATCATATTACAAGAATGGATAAATAGTGTCAATGAGAAAATGTTAAGTCCCCTCTCTCCATGTCCTTACCATGAATCTAACGCTTTATTGATCTGTTTTTAGCTTCTAGATGTTCTGCAACTATATACACAATAGATACTATCTGTCTGAACTATAGCTCCACTCCATGAGAAGCTGAGATAAACTAAGAATGGGGCAAAGAAATTCCGACCCTTCCTGCTCGCAGGCGGGCCTGCTATGACTCTCATGGGTGGCATTACGCAACTATCGAGCCTTCAAATTTTGAAGATAACAAGTAGCCTGAATCCAAGAAGAAAACTAATTCAGTTCTGCCAAGACTACTATATTTTGGGTATCTTTGTTCCAACTTTGCATTGACACCACTTGGACAATGTTTATGTGTTCCTTTCATTTTCACCAAGAAAATAAACATTCTGAAATCTTTATAGGATATTTGATGCCATTTTTACTATACAACAGACTAAATAGGCTACGCCCTTACATTCTCCGTGGAGAAGTTGTCCACCCAGTTGATTGCCATTTATTTGTGACATTTTTTGTACAGTTATGATTTATGTGGTGTGTTTGGTATCGTAAAAAGATGATTGATGGATTTGTACTTCTCCTTTTGTTTATAGAGAATGGGCCATCCTAGCGTATGAATTCATAATTCTATACCCGCATGAATTTGACATGGTTTGATTGAGGCGTGCGTTGCACATGCACGCTTACTAGTGGGAGCAAACGAGCGAGTTGCGACCTTGTTTATATTTTTCGTATTGCTAAAATTAGCACCCCCCGACACGCGACTCACGTACTATTTCAACCCCGATAGAAAAACTAAAAAACAATATGTTATTTGGTACCTATGGGGCATAAGTACATCTCCAACGCTGACCCACAAATTTGCTCCGATATCCGTCCGCGGACGGGGGACCAGTCCGCGGACATGGATGCCGGAGCCGGCCATCCAACGCTGCGCGTACATTTCAAGTCGGGTTTCAACTTAGCGGGCAAAATTCATGCAAACCAGCTGATATTCATCAAAGTTCGAAAAGAAAATAGCACAAATCATCCATACATAGCATGCAAATAAGTCTAGTACAACCATTTCTCAAATTCGATGTCCAACAAGTTTTTCAATGGATCATGTCACCCAACAATGTGTGTACGTAAATGGTTGTCCCTAGTTCCTATGGTACATCACGACGGCATGTACGGGCTACACAATGTATAGAGCAACATTAAGTGAATGAATGATTAAATCAACAAGTTGAGGAAGAAGAAACATAACTTACAATCTCCTCCTCTGCCGTGTGCAATGGTCACCTCACCTCCAGCTGAGCAACTACGTGACTAAACTTGGTGACGATGGTCTGGATGGCGTACCATCGATACGATAACGACCTCACATTGCGATCATGGATGATGTGCATGTCGTAGGGTGCAATGTGCTTTTGTGAGTGAAATGATTCATGCACTTGTTGTCAGCAGGTCCCCCCTCTGCTCCTGCCTACGAAATCTGTGGATACGGCCAACTACACCTCGCACAACAACTCATCCTTCATGGTCGAGTACCTCGCCATCCTTCTTACTCTGAAAAAATGACACGACGTTCGAAAATAAGCTCAATGGCATTTGACCGAACACCTGCCGGCCGTGGTGGCCGCCATGAAGGTCGTCGACTGGGTGGTGGAGTGTACCTAGGTACAAATGGCTCTAGGGTGGACAACGCCTCGTAAAAGGAGAGCGGGCGCGTCGGTGCTGGTTGCGAACGTCCGGCAATGCCTTTGTGGCGGCCGGTGAAGGGTCCAGATGCAAAGTAACGGGGAGAAGTGGTGGAGTGAAAGAAAATTGGACCAGGAGGGTGGATTTAGTGGGCCTAGGGTGTCCGAGTCCAACGTGGCCACTGTCCGGTCGGACTCCCGCACCCCCTCTCCACTTTGCGGGAGAAAGTGCATTCGTCGAGCGGACCGATACAGAACCACGTTGGATGGCTTCCATGGTTCGGACATTTGCGAGCAGTATGAGTGTTCGACGTTGGAGATGCCCTGATAACCACCACTGCACACCTTATACAGGGGACAACTCAGAATGATTCTAGTGGATCAGGAGAGGAGTACACCTACCAAGTTCATGTTTAGGGATGGCACCCGCAGGGTATGGGTACGGCTGGAGCCTCCCTGTACTCTTACCCGTCCATCCTGAACTTACCTATCACCCATACCATACCGTCAAGGGTACAACTTTTTCCCACACCTGTCACTCGACAGGGTATATGGGTACCCGCGGGTAAAAATACCCGCATTTACAACTCATCAAATTGAGTAGAAAATAGTTATGAAAAGCAACATATAATCATAATTATTAAAAGCAACACATATTAAACAACAGTGTACAAAAACACATTCTCAAAAAAAATTGCTCGTAAAGCAACCCATAAAAATGTTAAACAACAACACATAATCATAAATAACAACACATAGTCATACACTTTAAGTTCACAAAATCACAATAAATTATAAAGATAATTGGACCGCACATTAGAGTTTTTACCTAGTGCGATTAGGGGGGAAAGTTAATACGTTAGAATATAAAAAAACACTTCTCAACAATTTAGATGGGTACATGTTACGCGTGTATGGGTTATACGATCCCATACCCGTACCCTCTGTACCCGATGGGTATGATATTTTCTCATTTAAGATTTTTAATAGGACTCATTTAAGTACCACGAGTAAATTTTTGTCTCATACCTTTATTTTAATAGGATTTTTACCCACAGGGTACGCGGGTAATGGGTATCCATTGCATGTTGGCTGGAGCTGAATGCTTGACACATGGCCAGCTGAGTACATGGGCTACGATTTACTGCTCCCTTCATTCAGAAATAACTGATGTGGTTTTACTTTCGAACTGAGCTAATAATTGGCAACACCAGATATTATGCACGGATTGGCAATCGATTTTTTTTGAAAGCATTGGCAATCGATTCTTGAATGTGTGGGCGATGTACTAAGTAGAGTAGTACAGAACTCACTTCGGATAGGTACATGTGATGATGTCCTGTCGCTGGCCCCATCATCGTTCATAACGCTGCAGGAAAAAATAAACACGAGTTTTATTTTTATAAAAAAAGACAAAAGAATACGAGGATGTATACGATTCCTCCTTTTCTCTTGAGAAAAAACCTCGTGTATGCGATGTGATGTGATGTGATGTATGCGGTTCCTCCTGTCGAGCTCAGTGCGACGGATAGTCGACGAAACGCCTAAAACGTTTCTAAATGGGCCGCGACAACCACCTTGCCGTCGTGCTATAGGCATAGGCCGGTCGTCGACCCGTGGCTGGTATTGCTGCTGCCGTCTCCCCGACCTGTCCTGCCCGAGCCGCCTCCCCGGCTGATTTGGACTTGGACTGGTGACATCTTTTTTTTTAGGGTGCTGGTGACATCTTTGTTGGTAGCGTCAGTCTCGTTGTGGGCTGCTGCCTGCCGGACATTTAAGAGCGTCTACACGTCCTGGCCAGTCTTAGCTGGCTCTTTATTTGTTCACCCCTTATATTCAACTTCTCAAATCCATGTAAATTCATGCACATCCATAATATATCGTTAATTCATTGTCAATTCAACAATGCAACAAAGCAAAATACAAGACAACTAAACACATGCCAAAAGAAAAATACGGCAATTCATAGATAGGCGATACAAGAACGAATCATTCGGCGCTCCCATTGCGCGCGTTGATCCCCTTCTTCTTCTTCGCCTCAAGTCACTTCTTGTCTTCCTGATCCAAGAGGGAAGCATCGGCCAACACGATCCTATAGTCCTCCATGTCCTGGACCAGCTGCACCCTCTCTTTTCTCAAGCTGAATTGTTCCAAAAGTCTTTGCCTTCTCAAGCTACCATCTGACATATGCCTCTGAAAGTGCAAGTTATCGACCAGAGGGGAGGCGGGGGGGGGGGGGGGGGTGGGAGATTTTTACAAATTCATCAAAGGTGAGGATTTTTTTACGAATAACAGAGTGACAAACTATGAAACAGGATGAAAATTAAGTCATGAAAGCGAAACTAAACAGTCATACATGATAGTGACAGATGAAGAACATGCAAATATACATATGATCAAACATAGACATGATCAACTGAAGGAATGAAAAATTATCAAGATGAAAGTCTTCAGAGTGAGGGACACAAATTCTACAATTGCAGAAATACTGGAAGTAAAGGGTCGAGGAATTTGAAACCAGGTTGGCTCGGTGAAGACAATGGATTTGTTTGACTAGTTCCAGTTGTTATGTCAGCTGTACATCTAATTAGGGAGGGTCGAGATTTAACTCAGAAGACACTAAGTCTTCACCTTATTCTCCTTTAGCTAAGGCCACTTAGACCCCGCCTAAACACTCGTGGTAAGTCTTCAAGGTAGACTTCTGAAACATTCATAAACTCGTTCTATGACACTCCACAAATTCTTCTTGGATGCTCGGAATATGACGCCTAACCATCTAGAAGAATCACAATCTTCAAAGGTAACAGGTGTCGGATCACACAGGTCAATCTCTCCAGTGGTGCTTAATCACTTTGGCTTTGGGTGTTTGGGCTTTTCATCACTTAGGATTCTCTTAAGTTCTTCGGAGGATGGGTTGCTCTAGATGACACTTGTCAATTAATCACTCGAAGCAGCCAACCAACTAGTGGTTGGGGGGGGGGCTACTTATATTCAGGGGAAAACCTACATGATAAGACCATCATGCCCTTCAGACAAGACCATTGTCAGGATAAGGATCCACTCAAAACTGGCACTCACGCAACAATGGTCAAAATTTTGAACTCTCAAATTCCTCAAGGTAGAAGGATCACACTGGTGAATTTCTAACACTTTACTCAGACAAATTTCATCTGCGACCAGAAGAATTTTGTCTCTTTGGAAATACGCCTATGTATCATTTAGACCCCTTTAATAGTACAGTTTTTTCTATGACTCAAATGAAGAAGAAAGAAACTACGAAAACAAGACCTCCAAGCTACCAATTCTCCCTTTCAATTTCTTCGAAGGACACATCAAATTCTTCAATGACAATATACATTTTTAGGGGTCGTCTTTCTTGGATAAACCAAAATCTTCAGGGACTATATCTCCTGTGTATACTCACAAACACATTAGTCCCTTAACCCATTTGTTTTCAATACTCCAAAACCACTACGGAGGCACTACTAGATTGTTGGGGAACGTAGCAGAAATTCAAAATTTTCTACGCATCACCAAGATCAATCTATGGAGTAATCTAGCAACAAGGGAAGGGGAGTGCATCTACATACCCTTGTAGATCGCTAAGCGGAAGCGTTGCAAGAACGCGGATGAAGGAGTCGTACTCGTAGCGATTCAGATCGCGGCTGATTCCGATCTAAGCGCCGAACCACGGCGCCTCCGCGTTCAACACACGTGCAGCCCGGTGACGTCTCCCACGCCTTGATCCAGCAAGGAGAGAGGGAGAGGTTGGGGAAGACTCCGTCCAGCAGCAGCACAACGGCATGGTGGTGATGGAGGAGCGTGGCACTCCAGCAGGGCTTCGCCAAGCACCGCAAGAGACGAGGAGGGAGAGGGGTAGGGCTGCGCCAAGAGGGAGAGGAAGACTCATCTGTATGGCAGCCCCAAAACCCCCACTATATATAGGGGAGGGGGAGGGGCTGTGCCCCCATCTAGGGTTCCCCCCAAGGGGTGCGGCCAGCCCTAGATGGGACTTGGAGGGGCGGCCAAGGGGGAAGAGAGGGAGGCGCACCACTAGGTGGGCCTTAGGCCCATCTAAGCCTAGGGTTTCCCCCTTCCCCCTCCCCTGCGCCTTGGGTCCCTTGTGGGAGGCGCACCAGCCCACCTAGGGGCTGGTCCCTTCCCACACTTAGCCCACGCAGCCCTCTGGGGCCGGTGGCCCCACCTGGTGGACCCCCGGGACCCTCCCGGTGGTCCCGATACGTTACCGATAGCACCCGAAACTTTTCCGGTGACCAAAACAGGACTTCCCATATATAAATCTTTACCTCCGGACCATTCCGGAACTCCTCGTGATGTCCGGGATCTCATCCGGGACTCCGAACAACATTCGTTAACCACGTATATCTATTCCCTATAACCCTAGCGTCATCGAACCTTAAGTGTGTAGACCCTACGGGTTCGGGAACCATGCAGACATGACCGAGACGTTCTCCGGCCAATAACCAACAGCGGGATCTGGATACCCATGTTGGCTCCCATATGTTCCATGATGATCTCATCGGATGAACCACGATGTCGGGGATTCAATCAATCCCGTATACAATTCCCTTTGTCTATCGGTAAGTTACTTGCCCGAGATTCGATCGTCGGTATCCCGATACCTTGTTCAATCTCGTTACCGGCAAGTCTCTTTACTTGTTCCGTAACACATCATCCCGTGATCAACTCCTTGGTCACATTGTGCACATTATGATGATGTCCTACCGAGTGGGCCCAGAGATACCTCTCCGTTTACACGGAGTGACAAATCCCAGTCTCGATTCGTGCCAACCCAACAGACACTTTCGGAGATACCTGTAGTGCACCTTTATAGCCACCCAGTTACGTTGTGACGTTTGGTACACCCAAAGCATTCCTACGGTATCCGGGAGTTGCACAATCTCATGGTCTAAGGAAATGATACTTGACATTAGAAAAGCTCTTAGCAAACGAACTACACGATCTTGTGCTAGGCTTAGGATTGGGTCTTGTCCATCACATCATTCTCCTAATGATGTGATCCCGTTATCAACGACATCCAATGTCCATGGTCAGGAAACCATAACCATCTATTGATCAACGAGCTAGTCAACTAGAGGCTTACTAGGGACATGGTGTTGTCTATGTATCCACACATGTATCTGAGTTTCCTATCAATACAATTTTAGCATGGATAATAAACGATTATCATGAACAAGGAAATATAATAATAACCAATTTATTATTGCCTCTAGGGCATATTTCTAACAGTCTCCCACTTGCACTAGAGTCAATAATCTAGTTCACATCGCCATGTGATTAATACCCAAGAGTTTACCAGAGTCAATAATCTAGTTCACATCACCATGTGGTTGTAATGATTCCAACACCCATGGGGTTTGTTCATATCTCGCTTGTGAGAGAGGTTATTAGTCAACGGGTCTGAACCTTTCAGATCCGTGTGTGCTTTACGAATATCTATGTCATCTTGTAGATGCAGCTACCACGCGCTACTTGGAGCTATTCCAAATAACTGCTCTACTATACGAATCCGGTTTACTACTCAGAGTCATCCGGATTAGTGTCAAAGTTTGCATCGACGTAACCCTTTACGACGAACTCCTTTTCCACCTCCATAATCGAGAAAATTCCTTAGTCCACTAGATACTAAGGATAAGTTCGACCGCTGTCATGTGATCCATTCCCGGATCACTATAGTACCCCTTGACTAACTCATGGCAAGGCACACTTCATGTGCGGTACACAACATAGCATACTGTAGAGCCTACGTCTAAAGCATAGGGGACGACCTTCGTCCTTTCTCTCTCTTCTGCTGTGGTCAGGTCTTGAGTCTTACTCAATACTCACACCTTGTAACACAGCCAAGAACTCCTTCTTTGCTGATCTATTTTGAACTCCTTCAAAAACTTGTCACGGTATGTATTCATTTGAAAGTACTATTAAGCGTTTTTGATCTATCCTTATAGATCTTGATGCTCAATGTTCAAGTAGCTTAACCCAGGTTTTCCATTGAAAAACACTTTTCAAATAACCCTGTATGCTTTCCAGAAATTCTACATCATCTCTGATCAACAATATGTCAACAACATATACTCATCAGAAATTCTATAGTGCTCCCACTCACTTCTTTGGAAATACAAGTTTCTCATAAACTTTGTATAAACCCAAAATCTTTGATCATCTCATCAAAGCGTACATTCCAACTCCGAGATGCTTACTCCAGTCCTTAGAAGGATTGCTGGAGCATTGCATACTTGTTAGCATCTTTCAGGATTGACAAAACCTTCTGGTTGTATCACATACAACCTTTCCTCTAGAAAATCGTCGAGGAAACAGTGTTTTGACATCCTATCTGCAAGATTTCATAAATAATGCAGTAACTGCTAATACAATTTCAACAGACTCTTAGCATCGCTACGAGTGAGAAAAATCTCATCGTAGTCAACTCCTTGAACTTGTCGAAAAACATCTTAACGACAAGTCGAGCTTTCTTAATGGTGACACTTACCATTATTGTCTGTCTTCCTTTTAAAATCCATCTGCACCCAACAGCCCTACGACCATCAAGTATTTCTTCCAAAGTCTATACTTTGCTTTTATACATGGATCCTCTCTCGGATTTTATGGCCTCGAGCCATTCGTCGGAATCCGGGCCCACCATCGCTTCTCCATAGCTCGTAGGTTCATTGTTGTCTAGCAACATGACTTCCAAGACAGGATTACGTACCACTCGAAGTAGTACGCATCCTTATCGACCTACGAGGTTTGGTAGTGACTTGATCCGAAGTTTCATGATCACTATCATAAGCTTCCACTTCAATTGGTGTAGGTGCCACAGGAACAACTTCCTGTGCGCTGCTACACACTAGTTGAAGTCATGGTTCAATAACCTCATCAAGTCTCCACCATCCTCCCACTCAATTCTTTCGAGAGAAACTTTTCCTCGAGAAAAGACTCGTTTCTAGAAGCAATTACTTTTGCTTCCAGATCTGAAATAGGAGGTATACCCAACTGTTTTGGGTATTCTACGAAGATGCATTTATCCGCTTTGGGTTCGAGCTTATCAGCCTGAAACTTTTCACATAAGCATCGCAGCCCCAAACTTTTAAGAAACGACAACTTAGGTTTCTCTAAACGGTGTCGTCTCAACAGAATTGCGTGGTGCCCTTTTTAAAGTGAATGCGGTTGTCTCTAATGCCTAACCCATAAACGATAGTGGTAATTCGATAAGAGACATCATGGTATGCACCATATCCAATAGGGTGCAGTTATGATGTTCGGACACACCATCACACTGTGGTGTTCCAGGCGGTATTAATTGTGAAACACTTTCCACAATGTCTTAATTGTGTGCCAAACTCGTAACTCAGATATCTCTATGGTCATATCATAGACATTTTGTCCTCTTTTCACGACGATCTTCAACTTCACTCTGAAATTACTTGAACCTTTCAATAATTCAGACTTGTGTTTCAACAAGTAAATATTCTCAGCATCTACTCAAATCATCTGTGAAGTAAGAACATATCGATATCCACTGCGTGCCTCAGCACTCATTGGACTGCACACATCAAATGTATTACTTCCAACAAGTTGCTCTCTTGTTCCATCTTACTGAAAACGAGGCCTTTCAGTCATCTTTCCCATGTGGTATGATTTGCATGTCTCAAGTGATTCAAAATCAAGTGAGTCCAAACGATCCATCTGCATGGAGTTTCTTCATGCATATATACCAATAGACATGGTTCGCATGTCTCAATCTTTTCAAAAACGAGTGAGTCCAAAGATCCATCTACATGGAGATTCTTCATGCGTTCTATACCAATATGACTCAAATGGCAGTGCCACAAGTATGTGGTACTATCATTACTATTTTATATCTTTTGGCACGAACATGTGTATCACTGCGATCGAGATTCATTTTAGGTGCAAGACCATTGAAGGTATTATTCAAATAAACAGAGTAACCATTACTCTCCTTAAATGAATAACCGTATTGCGATAAACATAATCCAATCATGTTTATGCTCAACGCAAACACCAAATAACAATTATTTAGGTTTAACACCAATCTCGATGGTAGAGGGAGCATGCGATGCTTGATCACATCAACCTTGGAAACACTTCCAACACATATCGTCATCTCACCTTTAGCTAGTCTCCGTTTATTCCGCAGCTTTTATTTCGAGTTACTAACACTTAGCAACCGAACCGGTATCTAATACCCTGATGCTGCTAGGAGTACTAGTAAAGTACACACTCATATAATGTATATCCAATATACTTCTGTCGACCTTGCCTGCCTTCTCATCTACCAAGTATCTAGGGTAGTTCTGCTTTAGTGACCGTTCCCCTCATTACAGAAGCACTTAGTCTCGGGTTTGGGTTCAACCTTGGGATCCTTCACTAGAGCAGCAAATGATTTGCTGTTTCATGAAGTATCCCTTTTGCCCTTGCCCTTCTAGAAACTAGTGGTTTTACTAACCATCAACAATTGATGCTCCTTCTTGATTTCTACTTTCGCGGTATCAAACATCGCGAGTTGCTCAAGGATCATCATGTCTATCCCTGATATGTTATAGTTCATCACGAAGCTCTAATAACTTGGTGGCAGTGACTATGGAGAACCATCACTATCTCATCTGGAAGATTAACTCCCACTCGATTCAAGTGATTGTAGTACTCAGACAATCTGAGCACATGCTCAACGATTTAGCTTTTCTCCCTTAGTTTGCAGGCTTAAGAAACTTGTCAGGGGTCTCATACCTCTTGACGTGGGCACTAGTCTGAAATCCCAATTTCAGTCTTCGGAACATATATGTTCTGCGACGTTTCAAAACCGTCTTGTCGCCACAATTTTTAAACCGTTAGCATCACACACTGAACTATCACGTAGTCATCAAAACGTGTATGTCAGATGTTTCGTAACATCTATAGACGACGCTCGAGGTTCAGCACACCGAGCGGTGCATTAAGGACATAAGCCTTCTGTGCAGCAATGAGGACAATCCTCAGTTTACGGACCCAGTCCGCATAATTGCTACTATCAACTTTCAACTAAATTTTCTCTAGGAACATATCTTAAACAGTAGAACTAAAGCGTAAGCTATGACATAATTTGCAAAGACCTTTTGACTATGTTCATGATAATTAAGTTCATCTGATTATTTAATGAACTCCCACTCAGATAGACATCCCTCTAGTCATCTAAGTGATACATGATCCGAGTCAAACTAGGCCGTGTCCGATCATCACGTGAGACGGACTAGTCATCATCGGTGAACATCTCCATGTTGATCGCATCTACTATACGACTCACGTTCGACCTTTCGATCTCTTGTGTTCCGAGGCCATGTCTGTACATGCTAGGCTCGTCAAGTCAACCTAAGTGTTTCGCATGTGTTCCGAGGCCATGTCTTTACATGCTAGGCTCGTCAAGTCAACCTAAGTGTTTTGCATGTGTTCCGAGGCCATGTCCGTACATGCTAGGCTCGTCAACACCCGTTGTATTCGAACGTTAGAATCTATCACACCCGATCATCACGTGGTGCTTCGAAACAACGAACCTTCGCAACGGTGCACAGTTAGGGGGAACACGTCTCTTGAAATTTTAGTGAGGGATCATCTTATTTATGCTACCGTCGTTCTAAGCAAATAAGATGTAAATATGACAAACATCACATGCGAATCATAAAGTGACGTGATATGGCCAATATCATCTTGCGCCTTTGATCTCCATCTTCGAGGCGCGGCATGATCACCTTCGTCACCGGCATGACACCATGATCTCCATCATCGTGTCTTCATGAAGTTGTCTCGCCAACTATTACTTCTACTACTATGGCTAACGGTTAGCAATAAAGTAAAGTAATTACATGGCGTTTTCATTGACACGCAGGTCATACAATAAATTAAGACAACTCCTATGGCTCCTGCCGGTTGTCATACTCATCGACATGCATGTCGTGATTCCTATTACAAGAACATGATCAATCTCATACATCACATATATCATTCATCACATCCTTTTGGCCATATCACATCACATAGCATACCCTGCAAAAACAAGTTAGACGTCCTCTAATTGTTGTTGCATGTTTTACGTGGCTGCTATGGGATTCTAGCAAGAACGTTTCTTACCTACGCAAAAGCCACAACGTGATATGCCAATTTCTATTTACCCTTCATAAGGACCCTTTTCATCGAATCCGATCCGACTAAAGTGGGAGAGACAGACACCCGCTAGCCACCTTATGCAACTAGTGCATGTCAGTCGGTGGAACCTGTCTCACGTAAGTGTACGTGTAAGGTCGGTCCGGGCCGCTTCATCCCACGATGCCGCCGAATCAAGATAAGACTAGTAACGGCAAGTAAATTGACAAAATCGACGCCCACAACTACTTTGTGTTCTACTCGTGCATAGAAACTACGCATAGACCTAGCTCATGATGCCAGTGTTGGGGAACGTAGCAGAAATTCAAAATTTTCTACGCATCACCAAGATCAATCTATGGAGTAATCTAGGAACAAGGGAAGGGGAGTGCATCTACATACCCTTGTAGATCGCTAAGCGGAAGCATTGCGAGAACGCGGATGAAGGAGTCGTACTCGTAGCGATTCAGATCGCGGCTGATTCCGATCTAAGCGCCGAACCACGGCGCCTCCGCGTTCAACACACGTGCAGCCCGGTGACGTCTCCCACACCTTGATCCAGCAAGGAGAGAGGGAGAGGTTGGGGAAGACTCCGTCCAGCAGCAGCACAACGGCATGGTGGTGATGGAGGAGCGTGGCACTCTAGCAGGGCTTCGCCAAGCACCGCAAGAGACGAGGAGGGAGAGGGGTAGGGCTGCGCCAAGAGGGAGAGGAAGACTCATCTGTATGGCAGCCCCAAAACCCCCACTATATATAGGGAAGGGGGAGGGGCTGCGCCCCCATCTAGGGTTCCCCCCCAAGGGGCGCGGCCAGCCCTAGATGGGACTTGGAGGGGCGGCCAAGGGGGGAGAGAGGGAGGCGCACCACTAGGTGGGCCTTAGGCCCATCTGAGCCTAGGGTTTCCCCCTTCCCCCTTCCCTGCGCCTTGGGTCCCTTGTGGGAGGCGCACCAGCCCACCTAGGGGCTGGTCCCTTCCCACACTTAGCCCACGCAGCCCTCTGGGGCCGGTGGCCCCACCTGGTGGACCCCCGGGACCCTCCCGGTGGTCCCGGTACGTTACCGATAGCACCCGAAACTTTTCCGGTGACCAAAACAGGACTTCCCATATATAAATCTTTACCTCCGGACCATTCCGGAACTCCTCGTGACGTCCGGGATCTCATCCGGGACTCCGAACAACATTCGGTAACCACGTATATCTATTCCCTATAACCCTAGCGACATCGAACCTTAAGTGTGTAGACCCTACGGGTTCGGGAACCATGCAGACATGACCGAGACGTTCTCCGGCCAATAACCAACAACGGGATCTGGATACCCATGTTGGCTCCCACATGTTCCACGATGATCTCATTGGATGAACCACGATGTCGGGGATTCAATCAATCCCGTATACAATTCCCTTTGTCTATCGGTAAGTTACTTGCCCGAGATTCGATCGTCGGTATCCCGATACCTTGTTCAATCTCGTTACCGGCAAGTCTCTTTACTTGTTCCGTAACACATCATCCCGTGATCAACTCCTTGGTCACATTGTGCACATTATGATGATGTCCTACCGAGTGGGCCCAGAGATACCTCTCCGTTTACACGGAGTGACAAATCCCAGTCTCGATTCGTGCCAACCCAACAGACACTTTCGGAGATACCTGTAGTGCACCTTTATAGCCACTCAGTTACGTTGTGACGTTTGGTACACCCAAAGCATTCCTATGGTATCCGAGAGTTGCACAATCTCATGGTCTAAGGAAATGATACTTGGCATTAGAAAAGCTCTTAGCAAACGAACTACACGATCTTGTGCTAGGCTTAGGATTGGGTCTTGTCCATCACATCATTCTCCTAATGATGTGATCCCGTTATCAACGACATCCAATGTCCATGGTCAGGAAACCGTAACCATCTATTGATCAACGAGCTAGTCAACTAGAGGCTTACTAGGGACATGGTGTTGTCTATGTATCCACACATGTATCTGAGTTTCCTATCAATACAATTTTAGCATGGATAATAAACGATTATCATGAACAAGGAAATATAATAATAACCAATTTATTATTGCCTCTAGGGCATATTTCTAACATAGATGCACTTACAATCTCCCCTTTTTTGGTTATTGATGACAAATTGGTTAATTTTTCAACGGGAATAAATAATAAGAAGTGTAATACATATGTGAATATTTTTATTTCAGGATATAGAGGACCCCCCCTGAAGATGTGCATATGATGAATTTGCTCTAGATTGCAAATGCACATGGCAGTTTGATTTTTCTTGGAGATCTCCCTCTATATCTAGAAATCCAGTAGTGCATTTAACAGATAATATGAAGAAATTGCAATGCACAATAGAAAACGGCGGCAGACGAATTTCAGCATGCATATGTATAAACTTAAGGCAGCATGCAGGTAAAGCAGTTCAAAAGAGTCAGACCACCACCGGACATAAGTTTACAACCCGTTACAATAAACAGCGCAAAAGAACGAGAGTTGTAACTTAAGCAAAAACAACCCATATATGAAAGAAACCTGCTTGAAGACTAACTAAAATTTCTCCTCCTTTGTCATCAAATGACCAAAAAGAGACAAAACTCAGATCTAACGCCCGTGAAGAAGATCATGTCGATGAAGAAGGAGGAGCGCCAGCGTCGGTGTTGGGGTCGCGAGTTGTTGAAGGGCCTGTTGCAGTGTCTTCACCGCCTTCATTTTCGTCAGTGTCACGTGATGAGGAATATGATTCCGGAACAAGCGGAGGATTTGGACATTTCTTGAACTTCTTCTAAGGACGATTTGACCAGTCGACGTCTTGTTGAAATTCCATCTCATTGAGTTTGTCAGCTGACTTGAGGTGAGATAAGATAGCCCAGGTGCGATCAAATGGTTCATGGGCATAGTAATGGTTCTTCTTCACTGAGTTCTGCATCCCGGTCATGTTGTGAAGAATTGATGCAATCTGACACCTAATCCAGTCATGATTCCTGCCCACTTTCTGGTGCAGACTGATGCGAAGCTCACGATGTGTGATAATGCGAGGGGCTTCACCTTAAAGAATTTCCTGTGAAGAGTTTCCAGCAATATCTTGTGAAGCATTTTCATCACCTGTTGACTATGAGGCAGGCTGACGAAATTGTCCATCAAGTGGGCGAACACCTTCCACAATCATAGATTTCCCTTTGCCCGGAACACAAGAAATTATGCTCTGAAGAATTTCTAGTGGCGACAGAAAACTGAGATGATTCTGGCAATCAACTTGATAGTGAATAGCAGTGCGTGGTCTGATGGATCTCATGATCCATGGAGCGTAAGGCTTTAGATCAACTGGGACTGAGCCACTGTGGCCAAAGTTGTAACACCCCCACTGTCCTGATATAGTAACCCCACACTAATGGTGCCATGTCATCAAGAATTAACTAAGCCAAATTTCCACTTGAGAATAATCAATCAAATTCAAAATTCAAATTTGTAGTGAATATAAAAGTTGATCATATCTGAGAACTAAATAGTTCATAATTTAGCAAATATTCCACCATTAATTGTGTTCAGGAAAACAACATTAATAAAATTCATGAAAAGCCCATGGAAAATTAAAATGGTACCAAACAGTCCCATTTAAGCCCTTTTCAAATTAAGCAAAATTCATATGGATTCAGTTAACCACCTTTTGTGGCAATGCCAAATAATGCAAGGTTAATTATGTGACAAGTTGCACATTTTACAAAAGTCATTTGGTGGCTCAACTTAATACAAAATAGAGGACAAAATAGAAAACGGAAAAAGAAAATGAAAAGACCTAACATCTTCTGTGCCGCTGGGCTCTAGTGCTACAGTACACGAAAGCCCAGCCCACCAGGGCCTTTCCCCCACCTCTATGCAGAGGCAGAGAGGCCATGGCGTTGTGCACGCGTGCACGCCGTCCACGCGCCCGATGGCACCGTGTTGAGCATCCACGACACCCTGGCGGTGGTTAAAGAACACCTCGACCCCAAGACGAACCCTAGACCCCCCCACAAAAACGCTCGCTCCCTGCTTCATTCGTGCTCTAGTAGATGAACAAAAGCTCGGGACACCTTCACTCGTCGTCACCGTGGCCAACGGTCTCCCCGGCGGCCAGGACCGCACCAGGAGGCCGCCTTCGTCGACCTCGTCTTCCCCCCTGCAGCAGATCGGCGAAGACACCCTGTACACCCTGCCATCTCCGATCTTCTCAGCCATGGTCGTCGACGTTCGTCGTCGGTTGCCGTAGCTCCGGGGCACCCCCGAACTCCCCGACCTCGTCATTGAGCTCGTGGTGAGCTCCTCGTTTGATTCCCCTCGTTCCTCGATCTCGATCCGCGTCGTCACCATCGCCCAACGGGAAGGGTCACCATGACCACAATTTCGCACTCGCGACCCCCTAACCGAGCCCAGCCCCCGCGCCCGCCGAGCCCCGGCCCTGTCCCGCCGCGCCCGTGCCTCGGTGGGTGCGCCCTCGCTTGCCTGCGTCCGCGCCACCCATGGCCGCTCCTGGCCGCCGCCGTTAGTTGCTTCTGTTGTCGCGCTGCTATTGCTGTGCGGCTCTACCGCCCGTCTGCAGCGTCGCCGCTGCAGCCGCGCCGGCCCGCTCTCCTGCCTGCCTCGTGCCACAACCCCCATGCGCGCACCCCTGCCCGAGCTGCTTCGTCGGCTGCCGTAGCTGCCCGCCGCAGTGCGCGCCCTGGCCACACGCCGCCCGCTCCCGGCGGCCTGCGCTCCAGCTGCTCGCCGCCTCTCCTGTCGGCCGACCGACCTCGCCCAGCCTCCGTCGTGGTTGCGTGCGTGCGCGCCCCTGGCCGGCCTTGCGCCTTGGCATGTGGGCCGACCCTGCTTAATTGGGGGGGGGGTCCTAACCCCCCTATTAGTGCTAACCTCAACACCCCCCATTGACCACTAGGCCCACCTCCGTAAACTAACCCTGTTTAGTCTAATTTAATCATGTTAAAATACATGTCCATGACAGTTGGGACCTACTTGCACTATTCACTGGTTGACCAATCAAACATTGACTGGGTCAACCCAGCCCAGGGGCCCCACATGTCATTGACTATGGCTGCCTGCCTCTGTGTATAAAAAGTATTGCACTATATATTTTCGAATTAAAATAAATCCAGAAATTTCAGAAATTGTGTTAAACTTAGAAAATTAATAGAAAATGAACCATAACTCGGATGAAAATAATTTATATATGAAAATCGATCAGAAAAATATGACGATTCCGAATACGCTATCCACATACCTGTCACATGCCTCTAACACTGCAAACTTGGAACCATCCCCTCTGGATCATCTGTCCGATAAATGCCTGGAGCCGGGAAAATATTCCCGGAATTTTCCCGCTCCGTGTGTAACGCATAGCCCTGCGTTAGGTCACCCTTAGCATAGCTTACGGTCATGTCATGCTTTCTGTTACTTTGTAAGCCTGTTATTTATTGTTTCTTCCCCGTCCTTCCTCTCCGGTAGACCCTGAGACCGTTGATGCTTCGGTGTTCGACTACGGCTACACTTCCGAAGATTCCTTTCATCTGCAGAGTAACCAGGCAAGCAAAACCCCTTGATCATTCCGATATCGCCCATTCCGTTCGCTCTCATGCTTGCATTAGATTTTGCTATTGTATATGATTGCTCCTATTCTGATGCATAGCCTGCTTTTGTAACCTGCTCTTGTACCTTACCTGCCTATCCTATATGCTTAGTATAGGTCGGTTAGTGATCCATCAGTGACCTCTCACCTTGTCCCTGTTGCCCCCGCTAGATTACCAGATGACTTGATCAACGTGATCGACGTCCAGAGCCCGACACATCACATCACATCCCTTTAGTTGTACGACACTGCAGGGTTATTATCGAGTGCCGAGGTTGATACATCGTATATCACTTCTGATGTTAACTCTATAGTGTAGCTAATCGGTCATGGTCATCGGGGATGATTCCTCCTTCACCACTCCCGATAACGACTCTGTCATGCAACCCCTCAAGTGTGGACCATCGAGGGTGATTCCTCCAAGTTCACCTTGACGATTACATCAAGTGGAATCCATCGAGGGTGATTCCTCGGATTCCCCCCTTGGTGTTTTGGACACACGGTTACTTGACTTTACCCCCAGAACCATGTTAAAGACGGGTCAACCCCGAGGGGTACCCGTGAGAGTTACTGTTACTGCTGGACTGGAGGGGTAGGCGGTACCACCCCGGCAGAGGTGGACCTAAGTTCCCGACAGTCTCCTGCGAGTCAGGTTGACCTGGAGGGTACCCGTGAGTTGATGTGAAGTCGGGTTGACCTGGAGGGTACCCGTGAGATTTCTACGTGGCACGGCCGGGCATTCCGGGCCCTTGCCGTAAGTCCACGAGACGGGGCGACGGGGTCACATGATCGTGAGTCTCTGCTTGTTATCGCGCGCTTCCAAGACACTAACGAGATTGGGTATTTGATCTGAGTTGGTCTTTCGACCTATATGCACTAACCACCACGTGGGAACAGTTATGGGCACTCAGCGTCGTATGTATTAGTCGAAACTCTCCAGACGTCAGCGGTTTAGCAGCGCGTGCTCGAGTGGTCCGCGCAAGCACCTGCCTTGTATAAGGAGGTTGCCAGGACTGACACCAGCCGCGTTCGCAATGTGCAGGAGTACAATGGGCGATGGGCCCATGACCCCTGCGTGCTTAGGATGTAGACCGGCATGCTGGCCTCTCTGTTGAGCCTAGGTAGGACTACGACGTGTTGATCTTTCGAGGCCGGGCATGACCCAGGAAAGTGTGTCCGGCCAGAGTGATCGAGCGTGTTGGGCAATGTGGTGCACCCCTGCAGGGAAGTTAATCTATTCAAATAGCCGTGTCCACGGTAACAGGACGACTTGGAGTTGTATCCCGATCTATACAACTAGAACTGGATACTGAGATGATAATTGGATATGATGGCTCCGAGATTGCTTTCTCGCAGGGAGTCGATGAAGGATCTCTGGGCGTTAACACTACAACATGTTTGCTACTTATAATATGCTAATTTGTACTCTTCTAATGCTGCAAGATGTTTCAAGATGCTAGTCTTCGATAGGCTAGGATTTCCCCCTCTTCTGGCATTTCTGCAGTTCAGTCCAAAGACATAGCCCCATTCCTTTGATATTGATGCATATGTAGTGTAGATCTGATGTAAGTCTTGCGAGTACTTTGGATGAGTACTCACGATTGCTGTGCTACCGCTTTTCCCCCTATACCCGATTGCTGCAATCAGATGACGGATCCCAGGAGCCAGCTGCCACTGCCATCGACTACTACTACCCCGACGGAGCCTAATACTACGTGGAGACCGCCGATGACCAGGAGTAGTTAGGAGGCACCCAGGCAGGAGGCCTTGCCTTTTTGATCGATGTTGCTTTTGTGCTAGCCTTCTTAAGGCAAACTTGTTTAACTTATGTATGTACTCAGATATTGTTGCTTCCGCTGACTCGTTTGTATTCGAGGTGATGTATTCGATCCCTTGAGGCCGCTGGCTTGTAATATAAAGCTTGTATGTCTTTAATTTGTGTATAGAGTTGTGTTGTGATATCTTCCCATGAGTGCCTGATCTTGATCATACACATTTGTGTGTATGATTAGTGTACAATTGAATCGAAGGCGTCACAAGTTGGTATCAGAGTCGATTACCTGTAGGTAGCCTCCTTTCCAACTCCTTGGCTGAAGTTGAGTCTAGTCTTTGGACAACTTTTACTAACTTTGTTGTGTGGCTTACGGGCCCACATTACAATTGGGTGGTGTTAGGATCTTTTATTCCTCGTCCTTACTCTGGGACTCTGATCTCTCTTCTATTCGGGTTAAAGATTTTGCTAACTCTAACACTAGGTTCTCGTAACTACTTCTCCTGGAGGGCCCCTTCATTTCAGATGATGGCTTGATTCACCAGAAGATTCTGAAGATACTCTTCGAGGTTTACCCAAGACCCTTCTGCCCTCTGCATTCGCAATTCCCTACCACCGATATATCCGTATGAATAACGACATACATTTGTCGTTCATACAATCATTCCTAGTTCCTTTTGTTATTACAAGATACATTAAAATATTCCCTGACTTTTTAAGAATCCTTTGTGCCACTACCTTGCAATCCCTTGTCACATGAATACCCCTACTGATAATTCCTCGCACTTCTGAATATTCGTTCATCCCCAGTTATTCATCTGTTTCATAAGATACTTTGAAATACTATCCGATCTTCTGAGATTCCTCTGCAACCGATTGCTCTGGAAAGTCTTGTCTGCTTGCGTTATGGTTACTTTCCATATGTCTAGCAATATTCATTAGTATCCTTTGTCATCGTCATTTTGAGCCTTTGATTCGATATGTTTGTGAATGGTCGCGATCATCCGTCACAATTAGAATTCTTCCCTTCGGCTCAAACTTCACTCCAGACATGAGCTGGTGATCGGCAAATCAAGCCTTGACTGATCGTCGGTCTGATTCTATTCAACTTACATATCTTTTGATTAGAGCATCCTCTTCTGACCCCCCCGATTGGAAAATCTTAGTTCCTTTATATTTAAGCCTCGAATTATTTAGATAATTCAATAATATGATGCCTTTGCATACTTTCTTCTTCTGGTTGAGTATCGTTACTCACATCAGCTCCTTTGTAGATGGCTAGATCCTTTGTTGGATTACTATCCAACAGTGTCCTTCATATTCAATGACCTTGTGGATCTTTCCTCGGATACATAATGCCTTTGTTAAACTATATCCTCTACTTTTGTCAACCATACTTTTTTTCTCAACCATACTCTACTATCGAGCTTCTGTCATATAATCCTGAAGTTTGTGGTATATGTTCCTAAGATGCCCCTAGGGGTTGAACCTATGCCTTCCATTATCCGTGTGAACCCGAAAGATATGCGGGTTATACACTACTGGACCTCCGACAAATAAATTTTCAACACTACAACTTCTTTGAAAACAAGAAGTACATGAAAAGTTATGCATTGATGAAGGGGAAGTCGACCTTGAACCTTTGTGTTCATGCCCATGGCCCCGATGTGGAACTTATCATGGAAGCTTCTTGTAATAATAACAATCCCCTTGTTATAAGTTCATCTGGTATCTATGTTTGGTCCTTCACAACCGTGGGTCCGACCATGATTGTTCTCCTTTGATTCCATTTCTCGGACAAGTTAAAGTACTTGTCTTCCGCAGATCATTTCACCTGTCCAATCTCTACTCTGCTCTACCTTCGAGTTTTACCCTCTGGTATCTCGAGAATATCACGGAACTAAATAACTCCTTATGAGTTCTTCATCAACTATTATTTCTCACTGACTCCAATTTTTCCTCGGGTTCTGAGTTGTTAGACACTCACGGACACCGATAACTGAACCGAGTCCGGCCTGCGATTCAACAACTCTTAGTAATCTTCATTAATTATGAGTTTGTATTCGATCTTGTCATTCCCAGTCGATTGGTTACATCATCATCGTCATGCTAAGGCTTGACCGTGCCACCTACGTCTTTCATCCCATGAACACAATTCCAACAGTGCACTAAGCTTACATCAAGCTTTGAACATTATGTTGGTTATCTTGAAAGGCAATTTCGATTCCGAGCTAACAATCTTATCTGTGGTTCCGACAACCTTTCGCTTCACCATTCCTTTTGCTTAATGTCGTCGCTGATCGATTACATCTTCATGAAACCTCTCGACAAATGTGTCGTGATCATCATCAACATTCTGAGTTTTTCCAGGATATCAGTCGAATCCATGACGAGAAATACCATCCTTGCTCCTCGATGATTTGTGTTATCATCGACAACATTATTGCCTTCCCTCCAACACAAACTTGTTCTTGTTATGGAGTTCCTTACTATCTAGCTTATGTTATGTTCTACCATGGAGAATTACCATCTCTTATGTCAAGAATGTTGTGAGAATTTCACCACCTCTTAAGAATTCTTGATACAAGTGATACTTCTCGCCATCTCCAGTCATATCTTGGCCCCGTGTTGTTTCTAACCGAAATACCGACAATTGAACTATGATGTGTGAATTCAAAACTTCTAGCAACCCTATTGCTTTGAAGTGAATGGTAGATAGTTTCGTTCTAAGTCTTTAGGTTATTGAATCACCATTCTAACATTGATCGTGCTACTTGGTCCATATTTCCAGGTGCATTTTCGTTCAATGTTTAATTGTGGATGTTCTCCTCGAACATGTTTCATTATATACTTTGGTGTGTCCAATGCTATCACCTTATTCACTTAATTGTGGAAATCCATGTTTATGGTAATCTCGATGAGTTGTTGCTGAGCCCGTCGGCCACATCCTCATCTTTTCCTTGCTGAAATTGTATGTCTTAATTTATAAGTTGTTTTCGATGGACCCTTTATGTATCTAAAGTCTGACTTTTACCTGATGACCATGTCGATGCTATCCCGAAGCATGACTGTGGTACTCAAACATCAACAAGGAACATTGGAAGCGCAATGCTAATTGTTTCTTAATCGATTATCCAAACACAGTTGTATGGGTAACATCATGAAATCCCTCGCCCCTTTACCTAATTGGTTGTCTACTTGCTGTCCTGTCATGGATGGGAAAGATATACTCTTGATACTCGGGTATAAACACATTTTCCTTTCCATTGTTCTGTTTGATCTAATAATCACATTTTCCTTTCCATTGTTTGTTTAACCTTTCTTGTGATCTATAAGATATAAGAACTAATATTTGCATGCTTATGTAAACACCTCGGTGTACAACTTGGCTAGTATAACCCTATTACTATTTTTGCTAACATTTCGGTAACCACCGATGGACGAGAACTTTGCCTATTGGTCCGCCTCATTTCAACGAGCAGGAAAATGGTCCTCTTCGTGTCGCCTGATGTCTACTACGCAACCTTCTTCTTGTAGACTCCTGTTGGGCCTCCAAGCGCAGAGTTTTGTAGGACAGTAGCAAATTTCCCTCAAGTGGATGACCTAAGGTTTATCAATCCGTGGGAGGCATAGGATGAAGATGGTCTCTCTCAAACAACCCTGCAACCAAATAACAAAGAGTCTCTTGTGTCCCCAACACACCCAATACAATGGTAAATTGTATAGGTGCACTAGTTCGGTGAAGAGATGGTGATACAAGTGTAATATGGATGGTATATATAGGTTTTTGTAATCTGAAAATATAAAAATAGCAAGGTAACTAGTAATAAAAGTGAGCAAAAACGGTATTGCAATGCTTGGAAACAAGGCCTAGGGTTCATACTTTCACTAGTGCAAGTTCTGTCAACAATGATAACATAATTAGATCATATGACAATCCCTCAACGTGCCACAAAAGTCACTCCAAATTTCCTATCACAGAGAACATAAGATGAAATTGCTTGTAGGGTACGAAACCACCTCAAAGTTATTCTTTCCGATCAATCCATTGGGCTATTCCTGTAAGTGTCACGAACAAGCCTAGAGTTCGTAGTAAAATAACACCACATGACACACATCAATCAACCCTAATGTCACCTAGATACTCCAATGTCACCACAAGTATCCGTGGGTCAATTGTACGATATGCATCAAACAACTTCAGATTCATAATATTCAATCCAACACAAAGAACCTCAAAGAGTGCCCCAAGATTTCTACCGGAGAAACAAGGACGAAAACGTGCATCATCCCCTATGCATAGATTATCCCAATGTCACCTCGGGAATCCGCAAGTTGAGTGCCAAAACATACATCAAGTGAATCAATAGAACACCCCATTGTCACCACGGGCATCCCACGCAAGACATACATCAAGTGTCACTACAAAAAAAATACACTTTCATGATGATACGTGTTTGTCATAGTAGGTCACGTTTTCTGTCATGCATGTACATCCATGACAATTTTATGACAGAATCAAGATAGTCATACCTGTGCTGTCATAGAAGTGTTCCATGACATTACCAAAATTATCATCACAGAAGTGTCCACTTCCATGACGATAAATCGCGCGTCATAGAAGTGCTTTCGTCAAGGGTGACCGACACGTGGCATCCACCGTAACAGGTCGCCGTTAAGCTATCGGGTCCGGTTTTGGATCCGATAACCCGTTAACAGCCCGGACCAATGGGGATTTTCCACGTGTAAAATCTCATTGGCCGGAGGAAACACGTGTTGGCTCACCGTTGGGACAGATGTCATCCACTCATTGGACAGGAGGCGCCTATGATACGTTGACATGTGGCACGGCCCAACAGAGGCACATTCCGGTGAAAAGGCCGGCCCATTTGACTTGGTCAAAAGGTAACGGGCCGGCCCACGGAAAGCGTGTTAACGGCCTGTTCGTATATCGCCCATTTACGGTCCGCTAACTCCCGGCCCATTACGGCCTATCGGAATTAAGCCCAGTAGCTTCATCTGGGCCATCCAATATGATTCCAGCCCATTGTTTCCAGCCCATGTATGGCCCATGATGTCTTTCGGCCCATATGAGGCCCTTAGTAACTCTGGGCCCATTAAAGGCCCGAGATGAAACTGTCCCATAATGAACAGTGTATCGCTTTATACCCATTAACGACCCATTATTCCGTCGGCCGTTTCCAGCCCGTGTTAACTTTCGGCCTTCTAAGGGCCTTTTATTCTTGGGCTCATTTCTAGTATTCGGTTAGTTATGGTCCGTTACTGGCCTGTTCTGTTTGTGGGCCAAATTCAGCCCATGGTTACATTTGGCCCGTTTGTGGCTCGTTAACCCGTTGGGCTGTTTTCATAGCGTTATCAAATACAGCCTATTAACGGCCCGTTATGGTCCACGAATAGTATGACCCATGTTTGGCGAAATGATTATACGCCCCGTAGAAGGCCCATGGATCCTACGGCCCGTAGAAGACCAATGGATCCTATGGCCCGTAGAAGGCCCATGGATCATACAGCCCGTAGAAAGTCCATGGATCCTACGACCCGTAGAAGGCCCATGGATCCTACGGCCCGTAGAAGGCCCATGGATCCTATGGCCTGTAGAAGGCCCATGGATCCTACGGCCCGTAGGAGGCCCATGGTTACAACAGTCCGTGTGTTGCCATGATTATTGTGGCCTAGTTAACAAAAATAGGTTATTTTGGCCACTAGAAAAATGCGGAAAAAGAACTGCAGTGACTACAAGCAAACAACTAAACAAGACAATAAGGAAATAAATAAGCAAGCAACTAACGCTAGCCTATTACAACTATTACACATATTACATCCACTGGGCATGAAAGTTCGCCACCCGTGCAAATATAGGGAACAAAGCAGCATATTACATACACTGGCCGTCAAAATTGGCCACCAGTGCAAATAAACGCGGTAGCAAAACAAGAGCATAACTGAAACAACTTCAGAAGAGCTCAAGAAACGTTATCCTGGGTATCCACCATGCTGGCAATAAGCTTAGCAAGCTTATTAGCTTTGTTCTGTTTGGCGCTAAAATCCTCCAACGCTTGCTGTTGCACCAGAAAGTATGCATCTGAATGCTCCAGGGACTTTCGCAGTCCTTCCGCTTCTTGTCGCAGCACAGCTGATCGATGTCTTTCATCTTGTAGTTGAGACTCAAGAAACCAAACTGATTCAGACAGTGAGTTTGAATAGCTTGTGCAATCGGTAGTGGCCAGTAACTCGAACACTAAACCAAGACAGGACTTTCGGGTTGTCTCACTGTCTTCAAGATAGTCTCCCTTAGCTGTTTTATCAGCTTTGTTGGAGGCCAACAAGGATGTCTCACTATCCCAAACCTTATCTGGATTACTTCCTTTACCATTGCTTAATAAGGCACTCTTCCCCAATATTCTGTCAGCATTCTAAAAGAAGAAATAAGCAGACACATAACATGTTTAGCATGTACTAGTATATGAAACTCATTTCGGTGAACCAGTTCATTAGTAAGGTGGACAGGATTAAACTACCAAGTCTTCTATTGCCAAGTACTAGTACATAATAAAAGCATCAAACAAACATATATCTATGTCCTATGGTCACTTCATTGTCTTGCCAAATCAAAATAGAGACACGGTTCACATCATATCAGTTCAAGACAAAGCAGAAGTGAAAGAATACAAAGCATAGGAAACTACACGGCACAACAAGATTTCAGATGGGTACCACGGGTCTACATGTACAACAACACTATTGGCTCTGTTGTGATGTTAGTAATGTGCATGATATGAGAAGTCATCTGTATACATAATTGAAATTGAAATCAACAGAGCTATTGATAAGAGCAAACCTATTAAAGAAACATGCGTGAACATACCTGCTGTGCCATTGGAGTTTCGATTGGATCCTTCAATTTAAAAATAAGTTTGTATGAGTAAATACAGTGATATAAGAGCAAAGTAGTATGCACGATAGCAATGGAATCTTAAATTAGAACAGTTGTTCTTCAGGTTTAAGCACTTGTTCTACATGAACAGAGTACAGTAAGATGCAAGAATATAGTACTTAAAAATAGAAAATGAGCTCATAGACCTTACCACATTCTTGGTTCGGGACCAGTACAGAACAAGGCGTTCCCAGTCATCGTCCAATAAATGTGTCTCAGGAGAACGTAAGGGAATTTGATGAGTTTCTTTGCCAGTGAAGTACGTTTTCTTCAGGTAATTCCGATACTGCCACCAAGCATTCTTGAATATAGCACAGGTATTAGCACAGGTTACCTCATCCTGAGTTTGCAAATCGGTCCTTCTCTATAGAGAAAAATGGGAAAATTTGCTGTATTATAACCATCATGGAGGTAGAATGTATGGGACAAAGCAAAGTAATTGCCATGAATAACATTACTTACACATAACTCCTAGACAAACACCTGCAACTGTCATTTTCCTTCATTTTCAGTATAATATTTCCAAGATGGGAAGATACGCACATAGGATTTAACAACATCAACTGCGATAGATGCTAAACTATGACTGGCTGGGTGTGCTTCCTCCACTGGAATAGGCGTACTAACTGGTGGAGTTGGGGTTCACCATGGTAGTACTGGCCCTTTGGGCACTGGAGCTGCCTTACTAACTGCTCTTATTTGGGAGCTCTGTGGTGGAGATGGTGCTGTGTCAACAGGAACTGGGTTACTATCTGCTGGGGTTGGGGTTAGATTGGGTGAAGCTGGTTCTCTATCCATCGCAGTAGGGGTACAATCTGCGAGAGTCTGGGTTATGTGTGGTAGGGCTGGTTCTCGTGCATGTACAACTGGGGTGCTATCTCTGCCAAGAGGTAGCACTGTTTTATTTGAAGACTGTGTTTTTACTCCGCTAGATACTGGCATCACCCGCTCCAATTCAAATGGCTGATAAACAGGAAACATAGTTGAATGTACAGATATTGTATGAGAGACAGATGCAATAGATAGTGTGGAAAAAAGAGGGCATGAAATAGTTGACATGTATATTGTTTAACTAAAACGGATAGCATGACATAATTTCACATATATGATGTCTATCTGAACTGGATAGCATATCATAACATAATTCAAAGATATGATGAATAACTAAACAGGATCACATGACATAATTCACACATGTTATCTAAGTAATCAGGATCGCATGATTTAATTCACATATGTGATTTATATGCTAAACAGAGGGCATTCGATATGATGTCTGAACTAAGAACATGGTGTTGAATATTGTGTATATGATGTCTAAACTATGCAATGCAAGACACCATATGCATGATATGAGCAGTATAACCGTGCCAAGTTAGAGCATACACCTCGGTGGGGGGAATAGGACTGGTCATCTGTCTCTGAATCCATCTCTGAGGAGCTATTGGGACCCAACAAGAGCTCTGCTTTGACAGGTAGCACTGTCTGCTCGGAAGGCTTGTTTTCACTCCAGATTTTTCCATCTCCCACCCAAATGGCTGATTCACAGGAAGAGTAGTTTAATGTACAAACATTGTCGACAAATGGAAATGTAATGAAGAAAAGGATGGGCAAGATATCATTCAAATATATGATGCCTGGTTAAACAGGATGGCATTGCACATTTCACATATATTATGGCTGGCTAAAATACATGAGACTGCATAATTCCCATATATGATATAGAAACTAAACAGGTGGCATTACAGAACATGTCTAAACTAAGCAGATGACATATATGATGTCAAAAGTAGGCACTGCAAGGCAACATATGCATGATATGACTAACATCATCATGCCAAGGTAGAGCAAACACCTTGGGAGGGGGGGGGGTAAATAGGAGTGGTCAGCTGCGTCTGAATCCGCCTCAGAACAGATATCTTCCTCTGGATTACAATCTGGAGAGGGAGGGGGAGGGTTTGCCATTGAACCCACCATGGAGCGATGTCTGCATGACATTGTATTGCCGCGCAAAACTCTTCTCTTTTTCTCTACATGTTAAGCATGGCTGTGTACAATATCTGACATGCATACGAAAAAATATGGTGAGATTATGTAAGGAGAGCATGCAGAAATCTAGAGTGATGGTAACAACCAGTGGATGGATCCAAAAATAATGATAGCTGGCTGATGATTGCTTTAATTTAATATTGCTTTACTATTTGTTTCCCACCCAAGATGAACAACATAGGCATACCCTAGGTGAACCAGATATTAGACATAGATACTATTCATTGCTGCCTCGATATGTGCCCCACAACTAATTTAGAACTCAAGTTTGAACATTAATTTGGACCTGACTTGGAGTCTAAGAGGTGAACAGGACGATAAAGTAGCAGGTAATTTTAAGCAATGCATAACATAAGCAGACACAAAAGAGTGCGACCTCTCTTGTGGACCCGAGTACTCCTCAGGTTCATCTGCTGAGTCGATGATGGTGATGCTGTTGCGGTAGGTGCCGGCGGCAGGGAAGGAGATCTGAGGCGGCGAAAGACGGTCATGAGTCGTGATGTCTGGTTTGGTGGATGCTTCTATCGATGGAGCAGCTCAGGTGAGGTGGACGACGTCGCGGCAGGAGCAGGACAAACCACACAAAGTTTTCTTCGACACCTACCTGTAACTGAAGTAATTTTGTAAGGGCTCATTTGGCTTGCATGATTCTAAAAACGCAGGGATAGGAAAAAACACCGGAATAGGATAGGAATGCACATGGTAAACAGAGCATTTTTAAACACAGGATTTCTGTCAACTTGGGTGTTTGGTTCACAGGAATTGGAAGAGCAGAGGAATGCAAAGAAACATGGCCAAAATAAAGTGAAACCATATGAAAGCGTGTACAGTTAGAATGTTATTCTGCCACTAATGCACTTGGTCTTGTTTTCATGCATAGGATTTTGAAAAGTAGGTCTAGGTGGATGTTTTGCTCCATTCCTTTCAACAAAATGCATGAATAATTGAATAGTAGAGTGCCATAGGAAAATTTCCTATTGCTATGTTTTTCTGGTGAACCAAAATAGCCCTAATGGATCGACATGAATGTAGAGTAATAAGTGATGCACCACGTGTACAGCCTCTTTGCCGTAGCCGTCTCGACCTCAGGATCATTAGGTTGGTTGTTGAAGAAGTTGAGGCAGATCGGTGGCTGTCGGAGGTGTGGATGAAGATCTGAGGAATCTGTAGATGGCATCCAGGGCACTGCTCTGTTGTGATGGATCGTTCTGTCGTTGGAGCAGCTCCGGTGAGCCGTAAGACGTCAAGGCTGAAGCAGCACAAGACAGACATCGTTAATCTCAAGTGGGATTCTAATAGCATCTCCAATAGATGATGTAAAATAGATATAAAATTTACATCACCAAAAACCACCTGACTACAATAGATGAGGTAAAAACTGTTGACTCTGAACTTAACTGTCAAAACTGAAATTTACTATGGAATCTGAATGTTACTGTCGAAACTGAACGCAATGGTAGTAGAGAGGCACTTGACATGTAGTTTAGGGAGGGCCTGCAGTTCATCTTCAACCTGCACCCCCTGAGCCGCCAGCCACCACAGGTCGAACTGCCGGCCCCCGCGCCGCCTCGCCGCCCCGAAACAACTCCCCATCGCCGGTCCGTCGCCGCCCCGGCCAGCCCTCTAGCCCCCCCGCACCGAGCTTTTTTTTTCTGGTGATCCCCACGCCACCGCCCCACCACCACGCCCCCACCGCCGGCGACCACCGCCCCCACCCTGAACCCTAAGATAGATAGTGGGGTACCTCTCCGGCGAGCCCCCCTTCCCGCTGCGGGTGGTTCTTCCTTAACTCCGGCGAGCCCCCCACCCCTTGAAAATCGACTGACCCACAAGTTGATTCAGTCGACTGAAGTGTAGCTAAATCGGAGCAGAGCAGCAGCACGAGCGAGGGGGAGAGCAGCATTAGCAGCGCGAGCGAGAGCCGGAGCAGCATCAGCTGATCCGGCTGGTATGGACGCCGCCGCCGAAGGGGCCTCGCACTAGGGGAGAGCCGCCGTGAATATGTCGCCTGCGGCGCCGGCTTCGAGGTAGCCGCTCCATGGGGGTGCGGGATGGAGCACCGTCGGCGCCGGGAGGTCGAGTTAAGGAGAAGGTGCGATGCGATGAGTGTACAATCTCTTTGGTGGCTCCGAGTAGGCCTCGACTTCGTCCAAGGAGTTGGTGAGGATGCCGCGGTTCCGGTGGAGCAGGTTAAGGCGACGCTGTGGGGATGGAGCAGCCGCGATAGACGAGGCAATCATCGGAGCAGCTCCTTGGAGGTGGAGGACGGGGCGGAACTGGCGGGACGACGAGATGGACGACGGATCCTCATCCGGGGAGGTGGACGAGGGACGTCGAGCTGTTGCGGTGGACGACGTCGTTGGGGAAGAGGCTCCGGCTGGCAGCGGTGAAGTGGCGGACGAAGGAGGGTGGGGTTTCACGGCTGGAGCGGAGAGGTTATGGCAGCCCGAGATTTCAAATGGCGAAAATGAGGCGATGGGAGGGGGGCATGACTTAGGGATGTGCTTGTCCAAAATGTAGGGTGTGTTACAAAAGTACCCCCACCGATTTGAACTAGCGGCCCTTTCGGCTCAGGGTTAGAAGGGGGATTTCGCGTGTCAGGATTTGGCAGTTGGAGGGAGTTTTCGCGCGCGTTCTAATTTCGGGATAGCAAGGCACGGGTTGTGAAGGCGCCAGTTTTGGGAGCACAATATCTAAATTTTCGCGATATAACAAGGCGCGGGTTGAATTTTAGGGACAAGCCTAACGTGTAATAGTACCAAATCAATTCACACTTCCCTCAATGAAAAAAACGAAAAATATAAAACTATTCACACCACACAAAGAGAGAGTCTTGTCCCGTTTTACTATACAAATGCTATTCAAAGCTAGTATGAATCCATGTTATGTCCAATTAAATATTTTCGCTGGCTGTATAATGCATGTAACCTACTCATACCAACATTTTAGTGCATTCCAAATGTCTATACTACCGCTGCAATTCGAACTGAATTTGAATTCGTTTCTCTATTTCAATAAGAATCTACAATCATGATTGTTGCCAACTTCAACCATCATTCGTGTATTACCTTAATAACACACCACATGATTACTATAGAGATAGATATGAAGTATGTGTACTATATGAACTCGAATTCTATTTTTTGAATACAATTGATGTTGATTCCAAAAAATAGTACATTTGATGTACTAAATATATATTGATAATCTAAACCGTGTTCCATACGTACACCGTGTTTATCACACAAAGTATAGTGCCCCGCCCCCTACATTATGACAAGTATTTATCCCTGAGCTGCAAAAGCCACACATTAGCCCAAATTAAAATCTATGGTCTACATTATGATATCTTCTTCAAGTATCGGTATCCACTTTTTTATAATGAATTATGATCTTTGTTCGTCTTTTACACCTTCACGATCCACTTCTCTTTGTAGCTAGCTAGCGCTAACTTTCTATCGTGCATGCACACGCCCGCCCCCCTCCCACCCTCCCTCGGCGTCCCCTCCATTGCGCACGTTCGTATTTCTCTTTAGGTCGTTCATCCGTGGTGTGTGTAGGCCCCCCGGCTCCTTCTTTCCGGCACACACCGGTCGATATACCTCTCTAGCCAAGTGTGCCTACCACAAACACATACTTCCCCTCTTCTCTTCTCACCGTCCATGCCCCCTATGTCCAATACGGTTCCACGCAGGTGCACACTCCGCCCCTCTTTTCATTGGTCTCATACTCGCACACTCCTCCCCCTTGACATGGTAGGCCTCTCGCACCACCTCCTAGCCGCACCCCTCTCACCCGTCTGTCTCTCCGGACCTTATTTGCTTCTAACACATGCATGCATGTATACGTACCGATCTCCCTACATATAGCCAGGTCGACTATAATTTGTTTTCCCCACGCACCGATAGACTTACCTCACTAGTTATGTCTCTCCCTTTCTCGGACACACGATGGTTGATCTTCCTATATAGTTACGTATGCTTACCACAACCATATTGTCTCCCCTCATCATCCTTGCATACTCCCCGACCCGTCTCTCACACGCACGTGCATAGACAGACAGACATCCCCCGCCCTCTCTTATTGATATTGCACTCATACCCTCCGTTTGTCTAGTAGGCCTCTCCCACCATTTGTGAGATGCCACTCCACCACCAACCCTCCGACACTCTACCTTTGTCTTTCTCCCAACCTTATTCCTCTTCTACACATATCCATGGATGCCGATCGATCTCCCTCACTACATAGCTAGGTCTCCCTCCTTCCCCACACATATACTAGTCGATCAGTCTCTGCCCCCCCACACACCGATAGTCGAACGTTGTAGATAGGTATCCATGCCACAGAGAAAAACTGCACCTCTGCCCTCTCAAATTCCAGTAGGCCAGCCGCCCTGTATCTTTGACGTGGGAAAACACAAATTCGATGGCACTCTTTAGCGATCGCACAGCCACACACTTCATCCCTGTTTTCAATTCTATCGATATCTCACGTCCATGACTCCGTTTCACACACATTGCATATGTTACGTTTTTTTGTTTGAGATATCATCGACACATTGCCTCTGTTTCGCACAAACCATCTCTCTCACACCCACCCACGTACATACCAGCACCTAAAGAAGAGGTGCACGCAGGACGCACGTACTCACGTCTCGTTCCCGGCCACACCCGCGCGGGTACACGATGGAGTACGTTTCTATACGAAAAGGCAGCCGACGTGATAATTTGACACGTGTAGCGGTTGTTTACTCGAAGGAGGGTCGGGTACCACGCCTAGACGGAACAAAGTTCGACTTGACGCGTTAGTATTAAATAAAGTTATATATTCCTCAATGGCACGTACAGAATATAAAACGATTGCCGTGGGGAAAATGGAAAAATCCGCTCCACTATATAGAACGGAGCCTGCCTGCCGGGGTTTGTCTCTCGTCACACCATCTCACACAAGGCCGTGGTGGCCTCTCTCTCTCTCTCACCGTTGGTCAGTGATCCGGCCGCATCCCGTCCGCCGGCGGAAAGGGAGGATGTGCATCGTTTCTCCGTTCGACGGCATTGAGGCAGCATGTCCCGATCTGCGGTACCCGCCATTCTCTCTGACCAAGCTTCGACGCAGTAGGGCCTTCGCCACTTGCTCGCTGGCGCAGTATGGGCAGATCCCGGCCACCGATTCCCTCCTAGTAACATCCCGACGACCCTCAGGTACAGCTTCCTCCGGCCTTGCTCCACTGCCCATCTTCCCACGTTGCTGCATGTGGATCTTCTTTAGTTGTTTGCCTAAACATATCTCGGCCGACGTACTTTCCATCTTGCAATCTCGTCCTCAAACCATTTTTTATATATCACCATGCTGCTATCTTTCCCTTATTACATGGAATATGCTTCTTTTTTGTCGGCGTATGTGCCTTCAACTCGTGTTATTGGGCAGTAATTGTTTCCTTTCTACCTCCTTTTGCAAACAGGGATATCCATTTTCACCTCGTTGCTATTGCGACCTTTTGGTGAACTGCATAAATCACTTTTTTTCTTAAGAGTGTTTTGTGCAGTTCCGCCAAAATGTCACACGGGCAACGTTTTTACATTTCTGTGGGACTGCAGAAAGGGAGATTGGTTTTGCTATCCTCCTCATCCAACTCCGTGCCTAATCTTCTCCAACAAGTAGTTAGTCCTAAAGAGAGATCGCAGAGGTGATTAGCTTCTATTTGTGTGTGTTATGTTTCTGTTGGAAATATGCCCTAGAGGCAATAATAAATAGGTTATTATTATATTTCCTTGTTCATGATAATCGTTTATTATCCATGCTAGAATTGTATTGATAGGAAACTCAGATACATGTGTGGATACATAGACAACACCATGTCCCTAGTAAGCCTCTAGTTGACTAGCTCGTTGATCAATAGATGGTTACGGTTTCCTGACCATGGACATTGGATGTCGTTGATAACGGGATCACATCATTAGGAGAATGATGTGATGGACAAGACCCAATCCTAAGCCTAGCACAAGATCGTGTAGTTCGTTTGCTCAGAGCTTTTCTAATGTCAAGTATCACTTCCTTAGACCATGAGATTGTGCAACTCCCGGATACCGTAGGAATGCTTTGGGTGTGCCAAACGTCACAACGTAACTGGGTGGCTATAAAGGTGCACTACGGGTATCTCCGAAAGTGTCTGTTGGGTTGGCACGAATCGAGACTGGGATTTGTCACTCCGTGTAAACGGAGAGGTATCTCTGGGCCCACTCGGTAGGACATCATCATTATGTGCACAATGTGACCAAGGAGTTGATCACGGGATGATGTGAGTTACGGAACGAGTAAAGAGACTTGCCGGTAACGAGATTGAACAAGGTATAGGGATACCGACGATCGAATCTCGGGCAAGTAACATACCGTTAGACAAAGGGAATTGAATACGGGATTGATTGAATCCCCGACATCGTGGTTCATCCGATGAGATCATCGTGGAACATGTGGGAGCCAACATGGGTATCCAGATCCCGCTGTTGGTTATTGACCGGAGAACATCTCGGTCATGTCTGCATGGTTCCCGAACCCGTAGGGTCTACACGCTTAAGGTTCGATGACGCTAGGGTTATAGGGAAAGCATGTACGTGGTTACCGAATGTTGTTCGGAGTCCCGGATGAGATCCCGGACGTCACGAGGAGTTCCGGAATGGTCCGGAGGTAAAGATTTATATATGGGAAGTCCTGTTTTGGTCACCGGAAAAGTTTCGGGTGAAATCGGTAATGTACCGGGACCACCGGGAGGGTCCCGGGGGTCCACCAAGTGGGGCCACCAGCCCCAGAAGGCTGCGTGGGCCAAGTGTGGGAGGGGACCAGCCCCAGGTGGGCTGGTGCGCCCCCCCACCAAGGCCCAAGGCGCATGGGAGAGTGGGAGGGGGCAAACCCTAGGTCCAGATGGGCCTTAGGGCCCATCTAGTGGGGCGCCTCCCCCTCTCCTCCCCTTGGCCGCCCCCTTGATGGGATCTAGGGCTGGCTGCCTCCTCTTGGGGGTGGAAACCCTAAGGGGGGCGCAGCCCCCTTCCCCCCTATATATACTTGAGGTTTGGGCTGCCATACACACACGAGAAAGTCTCCTTTTGGTGCTGCCCTACCCCTCTCCCTCCTCCTCCTCTCCCACGGTGCTTGGCGAAGCCCTGCGGGATTGCCACGCTCCTCCACCACCACCATGCCGTCGTGTTGCTGCTGGATGGAGTCTTCCCCAACCTCTCCCTCTCTCCTTGCTGGATCAAGGCGTGGGAGACGTCACCGGGCTGCACGTGTGTTGAACGCGGAGGCACCGTTCTTTCGGTGCTTAGATCGGAATCAACCGCGATCTGAATCGCTACGAGTACGACTCCCTCATCCGCGTTCTTGCAACGCTTCCGCATCGCGATCTACAAGGGTATGTAGATTCACTCCCCTTCCCCTCGTTGCTAGATTACTCCATAGATTGATCTTGGTGATGCGTAGAAAATTTTGAATTTCTGCTACGTTCCCCAGCAGTGGCATCATGAGCTAGGTCTATGCGTAGTTTCTATGCACGAGTAGAACACAAAGAAGTTGTGGGCGTCGATGTTGTCAATTCTTCTTGCCGCTACTAGTCTTATCTTGTTTCGGCGGCATTGTGGGATGAAGCGGCCCGGACCGACCTTACACGTACGCTTACGTGAGACAGGTTCCACCGACTGACATGCACTAGTTGCATAAGGTGGCTAGCGGGTGTCTGTCTCTCCCACTTTAGTCGGAACGGATTCGATGAAAAGGGTCCTTATGAAGGGTAAATGGAAATTGGCAAATCACGTTGTGGTCATACGTAGGTAAGAAACGTTCTTGCTAGAAACCTACAAACCACGTAAAAACTTGCAACAACAATTAGAGGACGTCTAACTTGTTTTTGCAGCATGTGCCTTGTGATGTGATATGGCCAGAAGATGTGATGAATGATATATGTGATGTATGAGATTGATCATATTCTTGTAATAAGAATCACGACTTGCATGTCGATGAGAATGACAACCGGCAGGAGCCATAGGAGTTGTCTTTATTATTTTGTATGACCTGCGTGTCATTGAATAACGCCATGTAAATTACTTTACTTTATTGCTAAACGCGTTAGCCATAGAAGTTGAAGTGACCGTTGGCGTGACAACTTCATGAAGACACAATGATGGAGATCATGATGATGGAGATCATGGTGTCATGCCGGTGACAAGGATGATCATGGTGCCCCGAAGATGGAGATCAAAGGAGCATGATGATATTGGCCATATCATGTCACTATTTGATTGCATGTGATGTTTATCATGTTTTTGCATCTTATTTGCTTAGAACGACGGTAGCAAGTAGGATGATCCCTTATAATAATTTCAAGAAAGTGTTCACCCTAACTGTGCACCGTTGCGAAGGTTCGTCGTTTCGAAGCACCACGTGATGATCGGGTGTGATAGATTCTTACGTTCGAATACAACGGGTGTTGACGAGCCTAGCATGTACAGACATGGCCTCGGAACACACGCAATACACTTAGGTTGACTTGACGAGCCTAGCATGTACAGACATGGCCTCGGAACACGGAGGACCGAAAGGTCGAGCATGAGTCGTATAGAAGATACGATCAACATGGAGATGTTCACCGATCTTGACTAGTCCGTCTCACGTGATGATCGGACACGGCCTAGTTAAACTCGGATCATGTTTCACTTAGATGACTAGAGGGATGTCTATCTGAGTGGGAGTTCATTAATCAGACGAACTTCATTATCATGAACATAGTCAAAAGGTCTTTGCGAATTATGTCTTGCGCTTTAAGTTCTACTGGTTTAGATATGTTCCTAGAGAAAATTTAGTTGAAAGTTGGTAGTAGCAATTATGCGGACTGGGTCCGTAAACTGAGGATTGTCCTCATTACTACACAGAAGGCTTATGTCCTTAATGCACCGCTCGGTGTGCTGAACCTCAGCGTCGTCTGTAGATGTTACGAAACATCTGACATACACGTTTTGATAACTACGTGATAGTTCAGTGCGGTTTAGAATTGTGGCACCCAAGACGTTTTTGAAACGTCGCAGAACATGTGAGATGTTCCGAAGACTGAAATTGGGATTTCAGACTAGTGCCCACGTCAAGAGGTATGAGACCTCTGACAAGTTTCCTAAGCCTGCAAACTAAGGGAGAAAAGCTCAATCGTTGAGCGTGTGCTCAGATTGTCTGAGTGCCACAATCGCTTGAATCGAGTGGGAGTTATTCTCCCAGATGAGATAGTGATAGTTCTCCATAGTCACTGCCACCAAGCTAGTAGAGCTTCGTGATGAACTATAACATATCAAGGATAGTTATGATGATCCTTGAGCTATTCGCGATGTTTGACACCGCGAGAGTAGAAATCAAGAAGGAGCATCAATTGTTGATGGTTAGTAGAACCGCTAGTTTAAGAAGGGCAAGGGCAAAAGGGATACTTCATGAAACAGCAAGTCGTTTGCTGCTCTAGTGAAGAATCCCAAGGTTGAACCCAAACCCGAGACTAAGTGCTTCTGTAATAAGAGGAACGGTCACTGAAGCAGTACTACCCTAGATACTTGGTAGATGAGAAGACAGGCAAGGTCGACAGAAGTATATTGGATATACGTCATATGAATGTGTACTTTACTAGTACTCCCAGCAGCACCAGGGTATTAGATACCGGTTCGGTTGCTATGTGTTAGTAACTCGAAATAAAAGCTGCGGAATAAACGGAGACTAGCTAAAGGTGAGATGACGATATGTGTTGGAAGTGTTTCCAAGGTTGATGTGATCAAGCATCGCATGCTCCCTCTACCATCGAGATTTGGTGTTTGCGTTGAGCATGATTGGATTATGTTTATCGCAATACGGTTATTCATTTAAGGAGAATAATGGTTACTCTGCTTATTTGAATAATACTTTCAATGGTCTTGCACCTAAAATGAATCTCGATTGTAGTGATACACATGTTCGTGCCAAAAGATGTAAAATAGTAATGATAGTTCCAGATACTTATGGCACTGCAATTTGAGTCATATTGGTATAGAACGCATGAAGAAGCTCCATGTAGATGGATCTTTGGACTCAATCGTTTTTGAAAAGATTGAGACATGCGAACCATGTCTATTGGTATATATGTATGAAGAAACTCCATGCAGATGGATCGCTTGGACTCACTTGATTTCGAATCACTTGAGACATGCAAATCATACCACATGGGCGAGATGACTGAAAGTCCTCGTTTTCAGTAAGATGGAACAAGAGAGCAACTTATTGGAAGTAATACATTTTGATGTATGCAGTCCAATGAGTTCTGAGGCATGCAGTGGATATCATTATGTTCTTACTTCACAGATAATTTGAGTAGATGCTGAGAATATTTACTTAATGAAACACAAGTCTGAATTATTGAAAGGTTCAAGTAATTTCAGAGTGAAGTCGAAGATTGTCGTGACAAGAGGATAAAATGTCTATGATATGATCATAGAGATATCTGAGTTACGAGTTTGGCACACAATTAAGACATTGTGGAAAGTGTTTCACAATTAATACCGCCTGGAACACCATAGTGTGATGGTGTGTCCGAACATCATAACTGCACCCTATTGGATATGGTGCATACCATGATGTTTCTTATCAAATTACCACTATCGTTTATGGGTTAGGCATTAGAGACAACCGCATTCATTTAAAAGGGGCACCACGCAATTCCGTTGAGACGACACCGTTTAGAGAAACCTAAGTTGTCGTTTCTTAAAAGTTTGGGGCTGCGCAGCTTATGTGAAAAAGTTTCAAGCTGATAAGCTCGAACCCAAAGCGGATAAATACATCTTCATAGAAAACCCAAAACAGTTGGGTATACCTCCTGTTTCAGATCTGGAAGCAAAAGTAATTGCTTCTAGAAACGAGTCCTTTCTCGAGGAAAAGTTTCTCTCGAAAGAATTGAGTGGGAGGATGGTGGAGACTTGATAAGGTTATAGAACCGTCACTTCAACTAGTGTGTAGCAGGGCACAGGAAGTTGTTCCTGTGGCACCTACACCAATTGAAGTGGAAGCTTATGATAGTGATCATGAAACTTCGGATCAAGTCACTACCAAACCTCGTAGGACGACGAGGATGCGTGCTACTTCAGAGTGGTACGTGATCCTGTCTGAGATATCATGTTGTTGGACAATACTGAACCTACGAGCTATGGAGAAGCGATGGTGGGCCCATATTCCGACAAATGGTTAAGAGCCATGAAATCCGAGATAAATGGATCTTTGAGAAGAAGACGGACGTGGACGGTAATGTTACCGTCTATGAAGCTCGACTTGTGGCAAAGAGTATTTCCACAAGTTCAAGGAGTTGACTACGATGAGATTTTCTCATCCGTAGCGGTGCTTAAGTCCGTCGGAATCATGTTAGCATTATCTGCATTTGTGAAATCTAGCAGATGGATGTCAAAACAAGTTTCCTTACCAGTTTTCGTAAGGAAAGGTTGTATGTGATACAATCAGAAAGTTTTTGTCGATCCTAAGGATGCTAAAAGGTATGCTAGCTCCAGTGATCCTTCCATGGATTAGAGCAAGCATCTCGGAGTCAGAATATACACTTTGATGGAGTGATCAAAGTTTTTGGGTTTATACAAAGTTTGTTAGAAACTTGTATTTACAATAAAGTGAGTGGGAGCGCTACAACATTTCTGATAAGTATATGTGAATGACATATTGTTGATCCGAAATGATGTAAAATTTCTGGAAAGCATAAAGGGTTGTTTGAAAGGAGTTTTTCAAAGGAAGACCTGGATAAAGCTGCTTACACATTGGGCATCAAGATCTATAGAGATAGATCAAGACGCTTGATGATACTTTCAAAGAACGCACACCTTGACATGATTTTGAAAGAGTTCAAATAGATCAGCAAAGAAGGAGTTCTTGGCTGTGTTACAAGGTGTGAGTATTGAGTAAGACTCAAGACCTGACCACAGCAGAAGATAGAGAAAGGACGAAGGTCGTCCCCTATGCTTTAGACGTAGGCTCTATAGTATGCTATGCTGTGTACCGCACATGTAGTGTGCCTTGCCATGAGTTGGTCAAGAGGGTACAATGGTGATCCGGGAAAGGATCTCATGACAGCGGTCGAACTTATCCTTAGTACCTAGTGGATTAAGGAATTTTCTCGATTATGGAGGTGAAAGGGAGTTCGTCGTAAAGGGTTACGTCGATGCGAACTTTGACACTAATCCGGATGGCTCTGAGTAGTAAACCGGATTCGTATAGTAGAACAATTATTTGAAATGGCTCCAAATAGCGCGTGGTAGCATCCACAAGATGATATAGATATTCATAAAGCACACACGGATCTGAAAGGTTCAGACCCGTTGACTAATAACCTCTCTCACAAGCATAACATGATCAAACCAGAACTCATTGAGTGTTAATCACATAGAGATGTGAACTAGATTGTTGACTCTAGTAAACTCTTGGGTGTTTGGTCACATGGTGATGTGACCTGTCAGTGTTAATCACATGGTGATGTGAACTAGATTATTGACTCTAGTGCAAGTGGGAGACTGTTGGAAATATGCCCTAGAGGCAATAATAAATAGGTTATTATTATATTTCCTTGTTCATGATAATCGTTTATTATCCATGCTAGAATTGTATTGATAGGAAACTCAGATACATGTGTGGATACATAGACAACACCATGTCCCTAGTAAGCCTCTAGTTGACTAGCTCGTTGATCAATAGATGGTTACGGTTTCCTGACCATGGACATTGGATGTCGTTGATAACGGGATCACATCATTAGGAGAATGATGTGATGGACAAGACCCAATCCTAAGCCTAGCACAAGATCGTGTAGTTCGTTTGCTCAGAGCTTTTCTAATGTCAAGTATCACTTCCTTAGACCATGAGATTGTGCAACTCCCGGATACCGTAGGAATGCTTTGGGTGTGCCAAACGTCACAACGTAACTGGGTGGCTATAAAGGTGCACTACGGGTATCTCCGAAAGTGTCTGTTGGGTTGGCACGAATCGAGACTGGGATTTGTCACTCCGTGTAAACGGAGAGGTATCTCTGGGCCCACTCGGTAGGACATCATCATTATGTGCACAATGTGACCAAGGAGTTGATCACGGGATGATGTGAGTTACGGAACGAGTAAAGAGACTTGCCGGTAACGAGATTGAACAAGGTATAGGGATACCGACGATCGAATCTCGGGCAAGTAACATACCGTTAGACAAAGGGAATTGAATACGGGATTGATTGAATCCCCGACATCGTGGTTCATCCGATGAGATCATCGTGGAACATGTGGGAGCCAACATGGGTATCCAGATCCCGCTGTTGGTTATTGACCGGAGAACGTCTCGGTCATGTCTGCATGGTTCCCGAACCCGTAGGGTCTACACGCTTAAGGTTCGATGACGCTAGGGTTATAGGGAAAGCATGTACGTGGTTACCGAATGTTGTTCGGAGTCCCGGATGAGATCCCGGACGTCACGAGGAGTTCCGGAATGGTCCGGAGGTAAAGATTTATATATGGGAAGTCCTGTTTTGGTCACCGGAAAAGTTTCGGGTGAAATCGGTAATGTACCGGGACCACCGGGAGGGTCCCGGGGGTCCACCAAGTGGGGCCACCAGCCCCAGAAGGCTGCGTGGGCCAAGTGTGGGAGGGGACCAGCCCCAGGTGGGCTGGTGCGCCCCCCCACCAAGGCCCAAGGCGCATGGGAGAGTGGGAGGGGGCAAACCCTAGGTCCAGATGGGCCTTAGGGCCCATCTAGTGGGGCGCCTCCCCCTCTCCTCCCCTTGGCCGCCCCCTTGATGGGATCTAGGGCTGGCTGCCTCCTCTTGGGGGTGGAAACCCTAAGGGGGGCGCAGCCCCCTTCCCCCCTATATATACTTGAGGTTTGGGCTGCCATACACACACGAGAAAGTCTCCTTTTGGTGCTGCCCTACCCCTCTCCCTCCTCCTCCTCTCCCACGGTGCTTGGCGAAGCCCTGCGGGATTGCCACGCTCCTCCACCACCACCATGCCGTCGTGTTGCTGCTGGATGGAGTCTTCCCCAACCTCTCCCTCTCTCCTTGCTGGATCAAGGCGTGGGAGACGTCACCGGGCTGCACGTGTGTTGAACGCGGAGGCACCGTTCTTTCGGTGCTTAGATCGGAATCAACCGCGATCTGAATCGCTACGAGTACGACTCCCTCATCCGCGTTCTTGCAACGCTTCCGCATCGCGATCTACAAGGGTATGTAGATTCACTCCCCTTCCCCTCGTTGCTAGATTACTCCATAGATTGATCTTGGTGATGCGTAGAAAATTTTGAATTTCTGCTACGTTCCCCAGCAGTTTCATCATCTAGTTCCACTATTATTGTCATCACACTGACTGGATATCTTTGCAAACAGGGATGGTCCACTCGATTTTAGTGGAGCTGCACAAAATGATCAGATTTTGGTGTCCTCCATACAGCTCTTTTTTGGCTACAGAGCTGGGTGAAACTAGCTGCCAAGCAATGAATACCGTGCCTAGGAAATGGAGCCATGCCTACGAACAACATCGATCAATTATATATTTTTCTTTATTTATACACCTTCTCACAACTTTGTCTTCAGTTCTGATGTGAATATTGGCGCTGATCTGTGAACCATTGAGATGCATTAGCAGCCATGGTAGTTCCATTTGTATTTGATGGAATGTTGTAATGAGATAATCTTGAGGCAAGAGGACACATGAATCCTAAGTTGAAACCTTTTTTTTCCTGCGTGAACCAAAGTTGAAACCTTCATAGCATCACAGTACAATTTCATTAAAATTATGCATACATATAAACAAATCCTGAAGGATTGATAGCAATGCCAGAAACAATTCAACTTCGTTTCACCGACATGTGGGACATCCTTCATCCGGCTCCACATGCCATACAACAATATTGAGTGCACGACTGCAGGGAAAGATTCACCCCGGTCGTTGCGCCGCAGTAGTAATAAATAGTGAGCAGTCAAATCACAGAGCCCCACCTTCGCCACAGCAAGTTGCTCGGACGAAGCAACCATTGTCGGTGTCAAAACCGGCGGATCTCGGGTAGGGGGTCCCGGACTGTGCGTCTAAGGTCGATGGTTGCAGGAGACGGGGGACACGATCTTTACCCAGGTTCGGGCCCTCTCTATGGAGGTAATACCCTACTTCTTGCTTGATTGATCTTGACGAATATGAGTATCACAAGAGTTGATCTACCACGAGATCGTAATGGCTAAACTCTAGAAGTCTAGCCTGTATGACTATGGTAATGAATATCTCCCATCCGGACTACGCCCTCCGGTTTATATAGACACCGGAGGGATCTAGGGTTACATAGAGTCAGTTACATTGGAAGGAATCTTCATAGTTAATCGCCAAGCTTGCCTTCCATGCCAAGCAGAGTCCTATCCGGACAAGGATATAGTCTTCGGCCTTCATGTCTTCACAGCCCATCAGTCCGGCCCATGGATAACAGGCCGGACGCCCGAGGACCCCTTAGTCCAGGACTCCATCAGTAGCCCCTGAACCTGGCTTCAATGACGAGGAGTCCATTGTGCAGATTGTCTTCGGCATTGCAAGGCAGGTTCCCTTCTATCCGAACTCCAAGATAGTCTTCGGACGCGATGATAGTATCCGGACCTGTCACACACACACCATACACAACCACAGAGAGAATATAATTTTGCACGAGTTCAATCCGCTGACAAATTTCGGTTGCATGACATCACGTCCGACCGGTCATAATTCCGGACCGTTTTGTGCCCGACGCTCCACGTCCTGAGACGCGGTTGCCATTGGCACGTCTTGTCGAAGCAGAGATCGTGCCCCCTTATAGTGGGATTCTCATCGATGCGGGCATGGGTAATCCAACCGCGCCGTTTATACAGCCTTTGGGAATAGGCGAATTGCAAGGCGAGTGGGGAGGCGTTTCATATTTACTGCCTTTATAAAGGGATAAGGATTCCCTCTCCCTCTCCCACGTCCTCTCTCTATCTCCGCCCTTCCAATCTCGAGCTCCAGCGCCCAAGTTCTCATCTCCTTTCCACTCGAGCTAGCACTCAACCATGTACAGATCCGGAGGTCAGGGCAAGTGGATGGTCTCCTCCATCAATGAGGAGGACATTACTCAGCTTTGGGCGGCCGGATACTTGGCGAAGCAAATCGCCCACCGCCTGCCGGCCGAGGGACAGGTCGTCCCCACGCCGAAGCCCAACGAGAGGGTGGTATTCCTCCCTCATTTCTTCCGCGGACTAGGGTTTCCACTCCACCCTTTTGTTCGCGGGCTGATGTATTATTACGGGATAGATTTCCACGATCTGTCCCCGAACTCTTTCCTCAACATCTCGGCGTTTATCGTCATGTGTGAGGCCTTCCTCCGCATCCAACCCCACTTCGGGCTATGGCTCAAAGTCTTCAATGTGAAGCCGAAGGTGGTGGATGGCCAACACGCGGAGTGCGGGGGAGCCATGGTGAGTAAGCTGTCGAACGTCTCCTGGCCGAAAGGCACTTTCGTGGAGACAGTAAAGGAGTGGCAGAAATAGTGGTTCTACATCACAGAACCCCGCGGCACCACCTGGGCCGCAGCTGCCGAATTCCGCTCCGGTGCTCCCATGCGACTCACCTCCTGGGTCGAGAAGAGTCCGAACTGGTGTTCGCCCGATGAGCTGATAGCGCTGCAGACACGCGTTCGGAGTATGATAGCCAAGAACGTCAAGCTTGTCGATGTAATCCAGGTGATGCTACTTCGCCGGATCCTCCCGTGCCAGCGCAGAAGTCGCCCTCTGTGGGAGTTTAATCCGAAGAAGCACCAAACCCTGGAGAGGCTCTTCGAAACTACTCACGAAGGTGCCTGGAAGTTGCTCTTTAAGGGCAACGAGAAACCGCCGGCCACGGATTCAGACCGTGGTCACGATTGTAAACACCCCGCCAGCGAGGTATGTTATTTTTGGCGTATCCCCTACTTGTTTGTTTCGAGGATGATGTCTGAATTTTTATCATTGCTTTTTCAGGACTGGATGGAGAGGGCGACGCGGATCCAATGTCCGACTCCGCTGCCTGAAGAGCCGGTCATCCCGCGCTTGGTGAAGATGCTGGTGCTGGCGCCATATAAGGCACCGGAGAAGAAGGCCAAGAAGAAGGCCAAGGGGGCCAGAAGTGGCCCCCGTCGCATGGGCACTTCGGACGTGACGTCCGAAGACGAGGAAGCCCATTCCTCCGTTCCTGAGGACAATGACGAGGAAGAGGAGGAGGAGGAGAAGAACCCTCCCCCTAAGGAGAAGAAGAGGGGGGCCTCCACGAATCTGGAGGCGGGAACGCCCAAGAAGGGGAAGGGCGCCCCTGCGGTCAACACCGCGTGGGACGTTGACAGTAGTCCGGAGCGACGCCTCCGCACTAAGCCTCAGGCCGCATCGTAAGTACTATGACTCCCGTACATAAGTGTACCCGGCCTCTCCTTTTTCATTGTTTTTATGTGGTTAATTGTGCCATTGCAGTCCAGCCCGTGGCAACATTCAGCGATCCTCATCTGGGGGTTCATTGGATCCGGCGGAAATGGCCAGTATGTCGCCACCGCCTGCTTAGTCCCCTGAGGCCAAGGACGACACCGAAGTGTTGTCCCGGAGGACTGCTCTGAGCCGGGGAGGGGCCCAGGACGCTGTCCAGGAGGCGCCACAAGGCGAGACCTCCGCTGCCGGACACATGGGGGAGCAGATCCCCATGGAGACTGGCGAAGAGGGACGTATTCAATTCGGCCCTCAGTCGAATATGGTCTCGGGGACCGATACGGCCCCGGAATCCAGCGCGCGCCTTCCTTCGAAGGAGGGGGGTGTGCCAATTCCACCGATGGCCCCTGTCCAACCAGGGGCACCGGATAACCTGATGGAGGCACTACGAGGCGCCTCCATTGTGGACGAGCACCGTATCCTTATGGGTACGATGATCAAGAAAGTTCAGCCCGTCAAGAGTGGACTAAACGAGGCCTGCCACAACTTGTTGACAGGTTTTGAGGTAAGTCACGTAAAAAGAGGACACCCCGTGCTGACAGTAGCCCCTGAGACACTGTCCGGTGTTCGGAAAGAAAGGCCGGACAGGGGATCAACCCTTTGTAGGAGACTAATTATGTGATTGAACAAGCGTCGCTGTTGGCCGCGACCTCAAATGCTGCCGAAGTCTCTGAACTGAAGCAGAGGTTGGAGCGGACCGAGAACGAGCTCGGCGAGGTGAAGATTCAGCTCCACAAGAAGCAAGGTGAGTAATGACCTGCTGTGTATTCGGAAAGAGTCAGCGGTGAGTATTGACCGGAGTGTCATAATATGTGTAGGGGCGGCGACCGAGGTCGAGGCCCTGAAAAATGCCCAGACCGAAGCCGAGGGGAAGGCTGTCTAGCAGCAAGCCGCCCGTAAGAAGCTCAAGGCCTGGGTCGGCGAGGTCCAGCAGGAGCTCCAGGACGCGATGAAGAAGTGTGAGGCCTTGGAGCGCGAAGCGTCGGTTCGAGAGACTGAGCTTACCAAAGCTCGCCAGAGCGCGGAGGCCGCACAGAATGAAGCCCGGGGCGCTCTCCAGGAGATCCAGGAGGCCAAGAAGATCGCAGCGGGTAAGGCTTTTAACATGCAAAACAAGTATGCAGAGAAGAAGTACCTTTTTCTAACCCGGGTTCGGAGTTGCCCAGGGGCCTTTGCGGATCTGCCATGCAGCGTGTCTGATGCTGCAGAGTTCTTCCGAGCCGGAGAAGGGAATTCCACAGAGAAGCTGTTCTGGTCGCAGTATCCTGTGCCAGAACATCTAGTGCCCTTTGCCGATCAACTGAAACAGTTGGTCGAGCTGCACAGGGTGGCCGAACTAGCCATGAAGGATTTAATAATCCGGCTGTGGCCAGCCGAAGCTATACCTAGCAGCTATTTTGGCCTCGTGAAGCGGGTGATGGAGGCTTGTCCGCGGCTAGACGTTGTCAAGTGATCAGTCTGCATAGAAGGTGCCCGCATGGCCTTTGCCCGTTGCAAAATGTGGTGTGCAAAGATGGACACCGTCGAGGTGGCCAAGGGCCGCCAGAGGGCAAGGAGCACCACACACCCGAGCGATATTTTGCGGATGTCCTGGAGGGGTCTCGACTTGCAGCAGCGTAGTGCGGGCAGGATATTATTTTCGAATGAAGACATTCGTTTTTTGTCTTTGCCTTGTATGATGAAAACAAATCCGGTTTGCAATATAATGTTTGTTATGTTTTGATTGTTTCCTCCTATGCGACCGTGTTGTATGGAAATCTGAGGGTTGACCAGTCGTCGGCTTCTGCCCTCACGTAGGTAGTACGGAGGTGTTCTGGATGGAATCTAAACAATCTTGATCCAATTATATGGTCCTTGAAGGAGTTGTTTAGCGCAACGAACCAGGCAATCAGACTATGTGGCTTATACACCCTCACTTAGCCATAGGAGTTTTATAATATAACATAGGCACAGCCCTTGGTATATGAACCAGAGTGTTGTCAGCGCCTGATCGGGAAGTACCGATCCTTCGAGTAATGCAGAAAAAATCTCCAACGATTTGTGACCTCCGAACAGCTGACCGGCTCTCGCCGCATCATGACAGTCAGTTTTCGGCTTTCTCTACCGAGGTGCTCATCCGGTTTAGACTAGGGCACAATCGCAGTAGTTCTCCCTTTTCTACCCTAGCCGATGTAGTGGAACGTATGGTAGCAAGCACAGGAGCCGGGAAACCCAACTATTGACCAAAGACATGATTCGGAGCCGATGCATATAATGCTAAATTCGGGGTGCCGAACTTATCTATAAGAAGTGTTCGGACTTTGTTGCCGTATTGTGGGGCGATAGGGAGCCCCTGGCGAATGTGAAACGTACCAAAGTGCACGGGTGTGAGGATATAAGTAATTAATAGCAACGGGAAACAGAAAAAGAACAAAGGTAGCATCTGGGGCCCCTTGACTTGGGCCGTAAACTGTTTCCATTATAGTTGGGTTAATGCGTCAAAGCGCATTTATACAAATAATGCTATAAGCAACCAGCTATTTAACATGCCAGAACCAGAGGAGAGCTGTATTTGGGTACTGAAAAACAGGTAGAGTAGTCATTGTATTGTCCTCTAGGGTTTCCCCTGTATGCCTGTGCTCTGCGCCAATCTGGTGTACTTGTCCTTTGACAGGACTGGGAATCAGGCCGTCGAAGGGGGCCTGTATAAAAGGTACCTGAAAAAAGAAGGAAAAAGGGAAATAGTAAAGGTACCAGTGAGTCCGGGATTGGTGTAGCCGAACTACAAGCTAACTGTGCCTCCGTCGATGCCCATGGGATTTCGAGTGCGTAATTATGTATGCGTGATGCGGATGCGGCTACCTCATCGGGATTGGACGGAGGCCGAATTGCTAGTCGAGCTCTTGACGAGCCGAACCATCCTGTTGCAGTGTGGTCCGGACTCTATTAGTGATGTCCAGGGGCTCGGCAGCTGGATTACGGTTCTGCTTGAGAAGGCCGCTCTGACCTCTGCTGCTAGGGCGGCTGTGTGCTCCTCTGTTTGGAGGGAGCGTTCAGTGTTGCCATTGACTGTTATGACACCGCGTGGACCGGGCATCTTGAGCTTGAGATAAGCATAGTGTGGCACTGCGTTGAATCTAGCAAACGCGGTTCGTCCGAGCAGTGCGTGGTAGCCGCCGCGGAAAGGGACGATATCAAAGATTAACTCTTCGCTTCGGAAGTTATTCAGAGAACCAAAGACCACCTCCAGCGTGATTGAGCCCGTACAACAGGCCTCTACGCCTGGTATGACTCCTTTAAAGGTAGTCTTTGTGGGTTTGATTCATGAGGGATTAATGCCCATCTTCCGCACTATATCCTGATAGAGCAGGTTGAGGCTGCTACCACCGTCCATTAGGACTCGTGTTAGGTGAAATCCGTCAATGACTAGGTCGAGGACCAGTGCAGCCGAACCGCCATGGCGGATACTAGTTGGGTGATCTTGACGATCGAAGGTGATCGGGAATGACGACCACAGATTGAATTTTGGGGCGACTGGCTCTACCGCATAGACGTCCCTGAGTGCTCGCTTGCGCTCCCTTTTGGGGTTGTGTGTAGCGTATATCATGTTCACCGTTTTGACTTGAGGGGGAAATTTGTTCTGCCCCCCAATGTTCGGCTGCCGGGGCTCTTCGTCCTCGTCCTCACTTGGTGATCCCTTTTCTTTGTTCTCGGCATTTAACTTGCCAGCCTGTTTGAAAACCCAACAATCTCTGTTGGTATGATTGGCTTGTTTGTCTGGGGTGCCATGTATATGGCACGGACGATCGAGTATGTGGTCCAAGCTAGATGGTCCCTCATTGTTCCTTTGGTAGGGCTTCTTCCGCTGGCCGGACTTGGAGCCGCTGAATCCGGCGTGAACTGTCGTGTCATCGGTGTTATCGCCATTACTTCGACGTTTGTGTTTATTGCGCCGGAGCTTGCCGGTGCTGTTTTTGGCCTCAGAGGGGCCTGCCTCGTTGGCTATGTTTGTACTACGAGCCAGCCAACTGTCCTCACCCACGCAAAAGTGGGTCATGAGTGCCGTGAGGACTGCCATAGACTTCGGCTTTTCTTGGCCGAGGTGGCGGGCTAGCCATTCGTCGCGGATGCTGTGTTTGAAGGCTGCTAGGGCTTCGGCATCCGGACACTCAACGATCTGGTTCTTTTTGGTTAGGAACCTAGTCCAGAATTTTCTGGCTGATTCTCCAGGTTGTTGAACTATATGACTTAAGTCATCAGCGTCTGGTGGCCGGACATAAGTACCTTGGTAGTTGTCAAGAAAAGCTTGTTCCAAGTCCTCCCAACTGCCGATGGAATTTTCGGGCAGGCTATCTAGCCAGTGTCTAGCTGGCCCTTTTAATTTTAGTGGGAGGTATTTGATGGCGTGGAGGTCGTCTCCTCTGGCCATATGAATGTGGAGAATAAAATCTTCGATCCACACTGCGGGATCGGTTGTTCCGTCGTATGATTCTATATTGACGGGCTTGAACCCCTAGGGGAATTCGTGATCCAGTACTTCATCTGTGAAGCAGATAGGGTGTGCGGCGCCTCTATATCGGGCCGCGTCACGGTGCACCTCCGATGAAGTCCGTCTGCGGTTATCGGCCAGGGCGTGACTGGGTTTGTCACGTCCGAATAGGTAGCCGTCATCCCGAGTTGGGAAGCGTGCTCGCGATCCGTAGATTGATCTGGTGTGTCCTGCTCTACTGTCCAGGTCCTGCCGAAGGTCGTATGTATGGTCCCGAGCTGTTCTGTCCCTGTTTTTACGAGGCGGTGGGGCGGGCTGTTGTTCGGCCTGAGTTGCCGTTTTATCCCGACCACGGGGTGGTCGGTCCGCCGCACTACCCCGACCGCGTGGTGGTCGTTCCGCATTACGCGAGGGAGGTATGGGATCTGGTGCCTCCTCATCGAACTGAGGTAGCAGTCTGCGCTTTGGGTAACTCTTGGCTGGGCGCTTGAGCCCGTACTCTTCGGCTGCCAGGACATCGGTCCATCTGTCAATGAGTAGGTCTTGATCGGCTTGGAGCTGCTGTTGCTTTTTCTTCAGGCTTCTTGCAGTAGCTATTAGCTGGCGCTTGAAGCGCTCCTGCTCGAGGGGTGCCTCAGGCACGATGAAATCCTCGCTGCCGAGGCTCTCCTCATCCTCGGAGACTAGACGATAACTATCGTCATCCGGGTCATTGGGCATGGCCTGTTTATCAGGGTTAACTTGCCCGTTGTCTTGTTCCTCCTGTTCGGATGCAGCTCCAAAAGGGTCTTCATTGTTTTCAACGTCGCCCAAAGTACTATTTTCTCTGGTGCCAGGGTTGCCATCTTTTGAGCGACGAGGTTTAGAACGGCGTTTAGGGGGCTGGCGCTTGGACTATGTCTCAGAAGGTTTATTCGCAACTGGATCTTCTTTGTCATTGTCGCTAGTGTTTTTAGGTGTGTCAACCATGTACACATCGTATGAAGAGGTGGCCGTCCAACGTCCAGTGAATGGCGGTCTTGGCCTTGCTCCTTGTCGGCATCGTCGTCCATACCGTCGATGTCTTTGGAGCCATAATCAAGCACATCGGTTAGGTCATCGACAGTGGCTATAAAGTGGGTGGCGGGTGGGAAGCAAAATTCCCCATCATCAGCCTCTAGCTCGAACCGAACATAGTTCGGCTGTGAGTCCTTCTCCAAGGAAAAATTCTTTAAAGAGTTTAGCACATCACCCAAAGGTGAGTGCTGGAAGATGTCTGCGGCGCTGAATTCGAAAATTGATAACCGACCCAGCTCGGTGTCCGCAGGCATACATGGTCCGGAACTTATAGCCGGGGACGAGTCCGGAATTCCGTTGACGCAAATATTGCTGGGTGTCGAGTCTGTGTGCGGCTCCAACACCGAGGACTCTGTGGCCTCGAATGGCACGATCTACTCCGGTTCTAAGGCCGTTGCAGCAACAGGAACCATCTCCTGGATGTGATCCGATGACAGATTTAAGTCATGTTCATCGGAGCGAGGGGGAGCGATCGTCGCGGTCTCGAATCCGTCGAAGATCAGGTCTCCGCGGACATCCGCGACGTAGTTCAAGCTTCCGAATCTGACCTGATGGCCAGGGACGTAGCTATCGATCTGCTCCAGATGGCCAAGCGATTTGGCCCACAGTACGAAGCCGCCGAATATGAAGATCTGTCCGAGGAGGAAGGTTTCTCCTTGGACGACGTCACTATCGACGACTGAAGGGGCCATCGAACCTTTCATCGACGGCACAGTGGAACTCTCAATGAAAGCACCAATGTCGGTCTCAAAACCGGTGGATCTCGGGTAGGGGGTCCCGAACTGTGCGTCTAAGCTCGATGGTTGCAGGAGACGGGGGACACGATGTTTACCCAGGTTCGGGCCCTCTCTATGGAGGTAATACCCTACTTCCTACTTGATTGATCTTGATGAATATGAGTATTACAAGAGTTGATCTACCATGAGATCATAATGGCTAAACCCTAGAAGTCTAGCCTGTATGACTATGGTAATGAATATCTCCCATCCGGACTACGCCCTCCGGTTTATATAGACACCGAAGGGATCTAGGGTTACATAGAGTCAGTTACATGGGAAGGAATCTTCATAGTTGATCGCCAAGCTTGCCTTCCACGCCAAGGAGAGTCCTATCCGGACACGGATATAGTCTTCGGCCTTCATGTCTTCACAGCCCATCAGTCTGGCCCATGGATAACAGGCCGGACGCCCGAGGACCCCTTAGTCCAGGACTCCCTCAACCATCATTTCTCTGTTCCTTGAATCCGTTGGTACTCCCATATTCCTAGATTAATAAGTTGCTCGGGTGAAGCAACCATCACTTTACCTTTCCCACAGTAAGTACTAGTACCTCCTTTTTTTACTCTAGAAACAACCACACGTGAATATTGGCGGTAGCAGCACAACAATTGAATCAAAAATCGAAACCAACCAATGAACTACTATGAATGGTGAGCGTTTGCTAGTATCATGTACTCCGTCTGTCCATGTATATAGGGCTTAATGCGTTTTCTGAGACTAACTTTGGCCCTATTTGGATCCATGGGTTAGAGTTAGTTTGAGCTAGTTTGGGTCTCAAATAGCCCTAAATTGGAGCAAGTTGCACCGAACCCACCAAAAAACTATCCCACCCAAGAGGTGCTAATTGGAGGTAGTTCTCGTTGGGCCCACTGAAAAATCACTTTTCTCTCTCTATCAAGTGCATTTATTGTTAATCTAACCCTGTCACCCAAACAGCTCTTTGGCTATAGTTAGTTCAGGGTTAGTCATGAGTTAGTCTAACCTCTAGCTAAGTTAGAGTATCCAAACAGGAGCAGTATATGACATGCAAGTTGCTCAAAGCATACAGTCAAATTCGTAGGTGAAAGGATCTTTTTTTTACGGAACGTGAAAGGATCTTCGAATGATATAATTTCCAAATTATATAAAATCTTATCAATAGTCAAAGGCATCCTCGAAGAATACATTAGGCCCTATATAAAATCTTATCAATAGTCAAAACCAAGTGTTCAAAACGAGTTCAAAACGAGAAACTAGACCCACTCACGGCACGACACGCCTGTCTCGTTTGGTCCGTCGGTCAAAGCGCTTCCTCTTCTTGGCATAACAATAGAGTACAATATTTTTTTAGAATGCTCTTGGCATGTCGCTAACATGTGATGAGTTAACCGACCTCAATAGACGGCAAAAAGGCCAGCCCGCCGCACTTTGTGAGAGACGAGGAGCGAGAAGCGATACGGGCTGCTGGATTACTAGAGCTAGGTGTCGCACGGAGGCCAAGAAATATGGTGATAGCGTAGGTTAGCCATGTATTATGATGTAACTACACTGGGCTGCCGTGTTTCGTACTCTTCCAGTCCACTGTGGAGATGATTGGTTGATTTTATATCGCTGAATAATATAAAATATTATGAGTGCAGACGCTCCACCACGAGGTTCCTTGCTCCTTCTCGGTCGTCGGGAATCAATGTTCTTCCACTCTTTTTTTACGTGAGCTTTGTTCATCCTTTTGCCAACACGCGGGACATCTAGCATCAAGGTGCATGTGTCATGCAAGAAAATGGAGATAAGCAGTGCGTAAGTGAGTCGTGCACTACGATGGCTATACTATTAACCATGCTCTTAGGCTGGTCATAGTGCGGAGTAACTTAGACTAGTGTCATGGATATGACACTAGTCTAAGTTACTACCTACATAATGCAAAGTAACATAGTAGTAGTGTCATACTAGTTGGCTTCATTTATTACCTTGTAGACTAATCCTCTCTTGGAAAGCGCTATGTTACAGTAACATATTATGTTACTCTAAACACATCTCTCCTCATTAAATACATACCACATAAGCAAACTTGTCTTGGACTGCGCTATGTTACTACCTATGTTACTCCCACTATGAACTGCTGCACATCCACCGCTTGTAAGCAAAAGTTTCTCCTCGTGCTACGAGCCACCGCGCACGCATTGGCAAGGGAGAAGGCGTAGTAAGCAAGCTTCTGGTCGTTCTGCGATATGCCGCGTGTTGGCAAAAGGATGAACAAAGCTCACGTAAAAAAGTGGAAGAACATAGATTCCCGACGACCGAGAATGAGCAAGGAACCTCGTGGTGGAGCATCTGCACTCATAATATTTTATATTATTCAATGATTACCAATCGTCTCCACAGTAGACCGGAAGAGTTCAAAACACGGCAGCCCAATGTAGTACTACATGGCTAACCTATGGTATCACCATATTTCTTGGCCTCCATGCGACACCTAGCTCTAGTAATCCAGCAGCCCGTATCGCTTCTCGCTCCTCGTCTCTCTCAAAGTGCGGCGGGCTGGCGTTTTTGCCGTCTATTGAGGTCGGTTAACTCATCACATGTTACCGACTCTTGGGTGGGATAGTTTTTTGGTGGGTTTGGGGCAACTTGCTCCAATTTAACCCTCATGTTTGGATACTTTAGGGCTATTTGAGCCCCAACTAGGTCAAACTAACTCTAACCCATGTATCCAAACAGGGCCAAAGTTAGTCTCGGAAAACGCATTAAGCCCTATATACATGGACAGAAGGAGTACATGATACTAGCAAACGCTCACCAGTAGTAGTAGTTCATTGGTTGGTTTCGATTTTTGATTCAGTTGTTGTGCTGCTACCGTCCAATATTCGCGTGTGGTTGTTTCTAGAAAAAAGAAGGTACCCCTACTTATGTTACTCCCACTATGCCTAGCCTAAGGTTAGTAGGTGACCTTGCGCTTGGCTCTTCGCCTCTTCCGGAAGTCGAACAATAATGATGGTACTACAGTAGTACTTCTGGCAATCTGACACCAAATGAACTACTGCATGTCCACCGGTTGTAAGCAAAAGTTTCTCCTCGTGCTGCGAGCCACCGCGCACGCGTTGGCGAGGGAGAAGGCGTAGTAAGCAAGCTTCTCGTTGTTCTGCGAGTTGATGGGACACATCAAAGTTATTTAGTACTCTCTCCAAAAAAGGGCTGACCATGTCATGGCTACCATCCCGTGCTCTGTCGTTGAGTACGTGCACTATTCATGTACCATCGAGGAGAAAAAATATTGCGTAGTAGGTGCCATCGAAGTGCACGACTCACTTACGCACTACTTATCTGATTATCTCCATTTTCTTGCATGACACATGCACCTTTATGCTAGATGTCTCACGTGTTGGCAAAAGGATGAACAAAGCTCACGTAAAAAAACAGAGTTGAAGAACATAGATTCCCGATGACCGAGAAGGAGCAAGGAACCTCGCGGTGGAGCGTCTGCAAGGAACCTTGCGTGTTTTCCCCTGTTTTTTTCCGCCTGCCCACCTATAAACAAATAAAAGAACATGAACTCTTCGCTAACCACTAGAGACGATACATTAGGATGCTAAGTTGAAGATGTTTTATAGTTTATATTGATAACCATGCAAGAAGCCACGCATGTATAGGACGCATGCAGCCACGCATGTACACACGCCAACGCACTAACTCATGCCGATCCAACTCATGCACATACGTGCACAACATGGAGCACACAACGCACGTACACAATAGATGCATGCACAGACACTCGGCCACAGAATGCACGGGAATAACACATGATGCACACACACTCGGCTGCATGGAGGCGTGCACCATCTGCGGCGACGTCCGGTTCGTCGTGCTACGGTGAAGCTCGCACACAACGGCGCCTACACATCTCTTGCAGCACCTCTTTGCCGTCGTTTCTCAACGACTAGTCGGAGATGAAGACGACCGCAGCCTCGGCCTTAGAGCTAGCACCGATGGAAAAGCGCGCACGCTGCACGCACACGAGCACGTACGGAGTGCCCACGAAGTGGTGCGTCCCCAGTCGCCTCTACTCCTTCTGTGCACGTTGTCTATCAAGGCAGCTGCATGCCTAATGATGATGTGGGTGAGATATTCTAGGACTCAGGTGATGACGAGGAAAATTATGAGACTACCCACAGTGGGAGTAACATAGGTAGTAACATCACACATGTCTAGATAAAGTAGATGTTGTGGCAAGCAATAAATGAAGAAAGAGAGGAAAGTAGTAACATCACACATATCAAGGCAATATGTGTCTATAACCTAATAAATGAAGTGTTGCATGTTACCACACATATGTTACTATAGAGGTAGTAACATAGACTAGTAACATGAGCATGTTACTAGTCTATGTTACTACCCATTGAAGCTAGTCTGAGGGGGGTGTCTCCAACAGTGTTCCTTGGATTGCACCTCTTGCATCATGGTGGTCGAACTTGGAGTCATTCATCTGGTACACATGGCATCTCAGATCTGGACACAAGGTGACTGATACGTCCATTTTGTGTCATGCTTTTATATCGATATGTATTGCATTATGGGCTATTATTAGATGTTATGTCACAATACTTATGCCTATTCTCTCTTATTTTACAAGGTTTACATAAGGAGGGAGAATGCCGGCAGCTAGAATTCTGGGCTGGAAAAGGAGCAAATATTAGAGACCTATTCTGCACAAATCCAAAAGTCCTGAAACTCCACGAAAGTTATTTTTGGAGATAATAAAAAATACTGAGCGGAAGAAATATGTCAGGGGGGCCACCACCTGTCCACGAGGGTGGGGGCGCGCCCTACCCCCTAGGCGCGCCCCCTGCCTCATGGGCCCCCTGTTGACTCTCTCGTGGCCTTCTTCTTTTATATGAAGTCTTTCGTCCAAAGAAAAATCATAAGCAACCTTTTGGGACGAGACTCCGCCGCCACGAGGCGGAACCTTGGCGGAACCAATCTAGGGCTCCGGCAGAGCTGTTCTGCCGGGGACACTTCCCTCCGGGAGGGGGAAATCATCGCCATCGTCATCACCAACGCTCCTCTCATCGGGAGAGGGCAATCTCCATCAACATCTTCACCAGCACCATCTCCTCTCAAACCCTAGTTCATCTCTTGTATCCAATTCTTGTCTCCAAGTCCGGGATTGGTACCTGTAGGTTGCTAGTAGTGTTGATTACTCCTTGTAGTTGATGCTAGTTGGTTTATTTGGTGGAAGATCATATGTTCAGATCCTTTATGCATATTAATACCCCTCTGATTATGAACATGAATATGCTTTGTGAGTAGTTACGTTTGTTCCTGAGGACATGGGATAAGTCTTGCTATTAGTTGTCATGTGAATTTGGTATTCGTTCGATATTTTGATGAGATGTATGTTGTCTATCCTCTAGTGGTGTTATGTGAACGTCGACTACATGACACTTCACCATTATTTGGGCCTAGAGGAAGGCATTGGGAAGTAATAGGTAGATGATGGGTTGCTAGAGTGACAGAAGCTTAAACCCTAGTTTATGCGTTGCTTCGTAAGGGGCTGATTTGGATCCATATGTTTCATGCTATGGTTAGGTTTACCTTAATACTTTTGTTGTAGTTGCGGATGCTTGCAATAGAGGTTAATCATAAGTGGGATGCTTGTTCAAGTAAGAACAACACCCAAGCACCGGTCCACCCACATATCAAATTATCAAAGTACCGAACGCGAATCATGTGAACGTGATGAAAACTAGCTTGACGATAATTTCCATGTGTCCTCGGGAGCGCTTTTCTCTATATAAGAGTTTGTCCAGGCTTGTCCTTTGCTACAAAAAGGATTGGGCCACCTTGGTGCACTTTATTTACTTTTGTTACTTGTTGCTCGTTACAAATTATCCTATCACAAAACTATCTGTTACCTACTATTTTAGTGCTTGCAGAGAATACCTTGCTGAAAACCGCTTATCATTTCCTTCTGCTCCTCGTTGGGTTCGACACTCTTACTTATCGAAAGGACTACGATAGATCCCCTATACTTGTGGGTCATCAAGACTCTTTTCTGGCGCCGTTGCCGGGGATGAAGCGCCTTTGGTAGGTGGAATTTGGTAAGGAAAAATTTATATAGTGTGCTGAAATTTACTGTCACTTGTTACTATGGAAAGTAATCCTCTGAGGGGCTTGTTCGGGGTATCTTCACCCCGACCAGTAGAGCAAAGAGTTGCTCCTCAAACTACTGAACCTAATGAAAATGAAAATGAAAATGTCCAGTTTGAGATTCCTTCGGGTATGTTAGAAAAACTGCTAGCTAATCCTTTTGCAGGAGATGGAACAAAGCATCGTGATGAACACCTAATTTATGTGGATGAAGTTTGTGGATTATTTAAGCTTGCAGGTATACCCGGTGATTTTATTAAGAAGAAGGTCTTCCCTTTATCTTTGAAGGGAGATGCATCGACATGGTATAGGCTATGTGATGATACGGGATCATGGAACTACAAACGATTGAAATTGGAATTTCATCAGAAGTTTTATCCTATGTATCTTGTTCATCGTGATCGCAATTATATATATAATTTTTGGCCTCGCTAAGGAGAAAGCATCGCTCAAGCGTGGGGGAGGCTTAAATCAGTGTTATATTCATGCCCCAATCATGAGCTCCCATGAGAAATAATTATTCAAAGTTTTTATGGTCGGCTTTATGGTAACAATCGCACCATGCTCGATACTTCTTGTGCTGGCTCTTTTATGATGAAGACTATTGAATTCAAATGGGATTTATTGGAAAGAATTAAACGCAACTCTGAAGATTGGGATCTCGAAGAAGGTAAGGAGTCAGATATGACACCTAAGTTCGATTGTGTTAAATCCTTTATGGATACCGATGTTTTCCGTAAGTTTAGCACTAAATATGGACTTGACTCTGAGATAGTAGCTTCTTTCTATGAATCTTTTGCTACTTATGTTGATCTCCCCAAGGAGAAGTGGTTTAAATATCATCCTCCCATAGAAGTAAAAGTAGCTGCACCTATTAAAGTTGAAGAAAAGACTGTCACTTATAATGATCCTATTGTTCCTACTTCTTATGTTGAGAAACCACCTTTCCCTGTTAGAATAAAGGATCATGCTAAAGCTTCAACTGTGGTTCGTAAAAGAAATATTAGAACTTATACACCTTGTCGTGGTTTTGTCACGGCAGATGTCCTAGAGAAAGGACTTAGTCGTGGAGCCATTGCTACGGGTTAGCTTAAAGGGGTTAAAGCGGACAAGGGATGCAAGAGAATTTTATACTAGTTCGGCCCCTTACGATGAAGGTAAAAGCCTATGTCTAGTTGTGATGGAATTGATGGGGTTTCGATGACCAGGGAGCGAATACGCTTTGCCTGAGTCTCGAGTTGTTGTCCGTTCTCCCTGAACTGCCGCCGGGTCGTCCCCTTATATACATGGGTTGACGCCCGTCGGTTTACAGACTCCGAGGCCGGCTCATAATCATGTTCGGCTCGGTCTCTGCTACTTCTATCTTACAACACAAGTTTACATCTCAATGCCGGTTTGTGTCTACAGGCCTTAAACCGGCTTTGGGCCCTGGGCCTTCATGAAGCGTCACCGTCTGTCTTCATGGACTTCAGATACAGATGAACTACTTATGAAGTTAACCCGGCCCCTCCTGGCCGGTTTACGCCCAGTGGTAATATCCCCAACATTAGGCCCCAGATTGATTTGAACTGGTTCATGTTAATCCTCAATACTTAAGAAAATTTCTTCTTCAACATCTTCACACAATCTTGTAAACCGCCATGACATCATTTTCTAGGATCATGGTAAACCGCCGTGACGTCACCTGTCATTAACGAGCCTCCGACAATCGAGGCGACAACATCACCTCATATCCAAAAATCCGGCTCCTCGATTTTCGCATATGTCGTTTACCTCCCTTATAAATAGGGCCAAGGGGTCTTTCCATTTTCCCCCTCGTGCCTCTTTGCTTCATCGTTATCCTCGCGACGCCCGACCCTTCGACCTCGGCCGCCGCCGTCAACCTTCGACTGCTGCACCAACCTTGGCCGCTACATCTACCTGAATGTACCAGAGCTCCTCCGCGCGTCGCCGCTGCTCAACAACATTCGTAAGTCTCCCCTTTCTCTTACCATAGATCTGCACTTAGGGTTTCTGTCATTCATCAGTGTTCGTCGCCGCCCTTCTTTTTCCTTATTTATATCCATGGATTAGATCCAAAAACCACATAGATCTCGCGCGGTAGTAGTTTAAGCCACATAGATCTCGTGCGGTAGTAGTTTCAGCACCTGTTTGGGACCGGATTACCGCGTTAAGATGAACCGGTTTCTTTAAAATTTGCCATACTGCTCTTTCACCGGTATAGCCCCCAAGGGCCGGTTTAACTTTATAAAGATGAACCGGGACTGTAGAAGCACTCCCATACCAACAGCTTTTTGAGCAAACACACATTAGCCCCCAAGTGCCAAGATTAATACTTGTATTGTGCTTGGGACTTGTAGAAATTTCTGATCAAGAGCAAACATGCATTAGCCCCCAAGTATCAAGGGCATAACTTGTTATGGGCTTGGTACTTCAAATATGTAATGTCACCTCATGATACATTTGTCCCTTTACAGGCGGAGCTGAGCAAGAAGGAACGCCAAACCGCTGATCTGCAAGAGAACATCAAAACCCAGCAAGCTGAAGCCTCCAAAGCGAAGGAAGAGTTGACCCGCGCTCTAGGCGCTATGGAGAAACTGAAAGAGGGCTTCAACAAAGAGCGGGCGGATTGGGAGACTGAAAAAGCCGCTTTGATAAAAAGGGCTGAAAACGCAGAAGCCGCTCCTAAACCGGTGGTTGACGAGCTGACTGGTGTAAAGCGGCAAGTGCATGCTATGACCGCTGTTGTGTTTGGTCAGCATCCTTCCTTTATGCTTTCAACATATCCTCCCATGCATTGCCGGTTTACTGATGTTTGTAATGATACAGGAACTCGCATTAGCCATCTGGGCTCTGATGTGCAGAAGAAGTTGAAAGCTGCCTACACGCTGATAGAGCAACTGTATACCGGCGCACAACGGATTATCTGCACCGCTTCTCACAATAAGCCACCCCCGACGTTGATCAAGGATACCTTAGCCAGGCTATCTATGCTGCCTGCCCAGATAGAAGAGCTGAAGCGGTCTGCTGCAAGGGCTGGCGCTCTTACCGCACTAACCCAGGAAAAAGCATGGGTGCCTGATCTTGATCCGACGGACGTGGCTAAAGGCTACCCAAGCTTAAAAGAAGACGGATCAGAGTTTGGCACTGAAGATCTCTGCGCCATAAATCGGGAAGTACGTCCACTGGCTTGTCAACTTGCTGAAGAGGCTGATCTTTCATTTTACCAGGCGAGCTATGATACCAATAACAAGCGGGTTGCTGCACCAACTCCTGAGGCTCAAAACCTGATCCCTCCAATCCGTAAGCACACTTATGCCCCTGACATTGAACCGTCCACCCTTATAAGTGACGAAGCTGTTTTCCAAGCTTTAACCGGGATCGACTGGACAACTGTTGACTTCCAGCCGCTGGGTAGAGACGAAGAAGATGAACCGGTGCAAGATGATCCGCAGCCGTCAGGTCAAGCTGCTCAGCGATCATAACCCGGGGCCGGTTTAATCTTCCATACTACAATGTTTATTGAGAAACAATTATTCCTTTGGGCACTGAAACGCCTTGTAATAGGCTAGTTAAACACTTGGTCTGTTATGCCTTCGTGCATATTTATTTGCAACTGATGCGTGTTAATCTGCCATGCTTGAGATATGATGTTCATAATCCATAGCTATTTATTCCAGTTGTTCCTGCGGATAAAAAGCTTAAAGTGCCCTGGCGGTTTACCACCGAGCGGGTCATGATACCCAACTATATATATGACCAAGGTTTATAACCAAGGTTGTTTAAGATAACCAAATATGGAAATATATGATACCTGCGACCTTTAGGCATAGTGTTGGCTGACCAACCTTGTAATGAGGGTAATAACCTTAATCCGGAGTAAAAGTATCTCCTGTTATATAATGCCGGTTTACAACAAAACCGTTCTGGGTTGTGATAAACACCGGTTTATTCCATACTGATGGTGACTATGAGTCAAAACCAGACCGGGCTGATAGTCTCCGGATTATAACTTGGTCATGTACTGACAACTTGTAGCTGACAGCCTAACTAAGTTGATAAACACTGATTTGAAAACATCACAAATCTTAGCAAAAGAAAAAGAAACTTAGCAAAAGGCAAATAAAACCGTTGTAGTCGAGGCTTTTCACGGGCTGCCAGGCCCCAAATTTGATCAAGGGGTGTTTCTATGGTTCAGGTTCGACTAAGCCCCCAAGTGATGCTGTGGCATTACGCCGATCAAGAGGTGTTGCTATGGTTCGGGTTCGACCAAGCCCCCAAGTGATGCTGTGGCATTACGCCGATCAAGAGGAGATTCTATGGTCCGGGTTCGACCAAGCCCCTAAGTGATGCTGTGGCATTACGCCGATCAAGAGGCGTAGCTATGGTTCGGGTTCGACCAAGCCCCCGAGTGATGCTGTGGCATTGCGCCGATCAAGAGGCATAGCTATGGTTCGGATACGACCAAGCCCCCAAGTGATGCTGTGGCATTGCGCCGATCAAGAGGCGTAGCTATGGTTCGGATACGACCAAGCCCCCAAGTGATCTAATATCAAGCTTTAAGAAGCTAAATCAAGGGGTAAACCGGACGCCGCTTGGTAAGCTCCATGTAACCACACGTGATGTAAGAAAACAACAGATACCCCGCTTTAGCTGAGGTTCTAGTTTATTATATTGATCATAATATATACAATGTCATAATATGTACATAAGCAGAGCCTGTAGCTCAAGTATAGTAGGGCCAAAGATGAGCAATATTCCACGGCCGGTTGGTCTCCTCCTCCGATTTACGTGAGTCTTTGCGCTCTCGAACATTGATTTGGTAGTACGACCCATTGTGCAAATCCTTGCTGACCACAAAAGGCCCTTCCCAAGGGGGGGATAGCTTGTGCATATCTGTATGATCCTGGATGAGTCGAAGCACCAAATCTCGTTCTTGAAAGGTTCTGGTTCTAACCCGACGGCTATGATAACGACGCAGATCTTGTTGGTAAATCGCCGAACGGGCTGCCGCCATGTCACACTCCTCATCTAACAGGTCAAGAGCTTCCTGCCGTGCCTTCTAGTTATCCGCTTCAACATATGCCGCTACACGAGGCGAGTCATGACGGATGTCACTAGGAAGAACCACTTCCGCTCCATAAACCATGAAGAACGGCGTGTAGCCTGTCGATCTGTTGGGTGTGGTATTGATGCTCCATAACACTGAAGGTAACTCCTCAACCCAACAACCCGGCGTCCGTTGCAAAGGAACCATAAGCCAGGGTTTGATGCCTCTCAAGATCTCTTGATTGGCCCTCTCCGCTTGACCATTGGACTGGGGGTGAGCCACCGATGACACGTCAAGCCGGATCTGTTCACGTTGACAGAACTCCTTCATGGCACCCTTTGGCAGATTGGTACCATTGTCTGTTATAATGCTGTGTGGAAAGCCAAACTGGAAGATCACCTTTTTGATGAATTGAACTGCCGTGGCTGCGTCACACTTACTAACTGGCTCTGCCTCCACCCACTTCGTGAACTTATCAACCGCCACCAAAAGGTGGGACTTCTTGTCCTTGGACCTCTTGAAAGGCCCAACCATATCCAGCCCCCAAGTTGCAAACGGCCAGGTGATTGGAATCATCCTCAATTCTTGAGCTGGTACATGAGCACGCCGTGAGAATTTCTAACAGCCATCACATCTTTTAACCAAGTCCTCGGCATCAGCATGAGCTGTCAACCAATAGAAACCGTGATGAAACGCCTTGGCCACCAAAGATTTTGAACCGGCGTGGTGTCCACAATCTCCTTCGTGGATCTCACGCAAAATTTCACAGCCTTCCTCAGGAGATACACAGCGTTGAAACGCCCCTGTCACACTGCAATGATGTAACTCTCCATTGATAATAGTCATGGACTTGGACCACTGGGTTATCTGTCTGGCCAAAGTTTCATCCTCTGGTAACTCACCCCGGTTTATATACTCTAGATATGGAACCGTCCAATCCGGGATAACATGTAGAGCTGCCACCAACTGAGCCTCCGGATCAGGAACAGCCAAATCCTCTTCACCAGGGAGCTTGACGGACGGATTATGCAAAACATCCAGGAAGACATTAGGTGGAACCGGTTTACGCTGGGAACCCAGGCGGCTTAAAGCGTCTGCCGCTTCATTCTTCCGCTGGTCCACATGATCCACCTGATAACCTTTGAAGTGACCTGCAACAATATCCACCTCACGACGATATGCTGCCATTAGCGGGTCCTGGAATCCCAAGTGCCGGACACTTGTGGAGCCACCAGATCCGAGTCACTGAAGCACTTAACTCGGCTGAGATTCATCTCCTTAGCCATCCGAAGACCATGTAGTAAAGCCTCATATTCAGCTGCATTATTAGTGAAAGGGAACATTAAACAGAGAACATAACAAAACTTATCACCTCGTGGGGAAGTTAACACGACTCCAGCCCCCGAGCCCTCCAATTGCCTGGACCCATCAAAATGAATAGTCCAATAAGTGTGATTCGGTTTCTCTTCTGGCGCCTGTAATTCTGTCCAATCATTGATGAAATCCACAAGTGCCTGAGATTTGATCGCCGTTCGGGGTATGTATTTCAACCCGTGAGGCACGAGCTCGATAGCCCACTTAGCAATCCGACCTGTTGCCTCCCAATTCTGGATTATATCCCCCAAAGGAGCAGAGCTGACCACCGTGATGGGATGACCTTGGAAATACTGCTTAAGCTTCCGGCTTGCCATGAAAACCCCATACACCAATTTTTGCCAATGCGGGTACCTCTGCTTGGATTCAATGAGTACCTCGCTAATATAGTAAACCGGCCGCTGAACCGGATATTCCTTTCCTGCCTCCTTGCGCTCCACCACAATAGCCACACTAACAGCCCGAGCGTTAGCTGCCACATATAGCAACAATGGCTCTTTGTCAACCGGAGCAGCGAGAACCGGTGGATTAGCTAACTGCCGCTTTAAGTCCTCAAACGCTTCATTAGCAGCGTCACTCCAGACGAAGTTATCCGTTTTCTTCAGCATCTGATACAAAGGGATTGCCTTCTCGCTGAGGCGACTGACAAAATGGCTCAACGCGGCAATCCGGCCTGCCAGGCGTTCAACATCATTGATACACTTTGGTTTAGCCAAGGAGGTGATGGCTTTGATCTTTTCCGGATTAGCTTCAATGCCCCTGTTAGACACCAAAAAGCCCAGGAGCTTCCCTGCAGGTACACCAAAGACACATTTGGCCGGATTAAGCATCATTTTATAAACCCACAGGTTATCAAAGGTTTCCTTCAAGTCATCAATCAATGTCTCCTTCTTCCTTGATTTTACCACAATATCATCCACATAGGCATGAACATTGCGGCTGATCTGTTTATGAAGACAATTCTATACACATCGTTGATAAGTTGCCTGTGCACTCTTGAGCCCAAAGGGCATGGACACATAGCAGAAGGCTCCAAAGGGAGTTATGAAGGCTGTCTTGTCCTGGTCTTTAACTGCCATTTTGATCTGATGATAACCAGAATATGCATCCAAAAAACTTAAACGCTCACAACCCGCCGTAGCATCAATAATTTGATCAATACGGGGGAGGGCAAAAGGATCTGTGTAGTCCACACACATACACCAAGTGCCATTCTTCTTGAGGACCAGCACTGGATTAGCCAACCACTCAGGATGGAATACTTCAACGAAAAATCCAGCCGCTAAGAGCCTGGCTACTTCTTCTCCAATAGCTTTGCGTCTTTCTTCATTGAACCGGCGGAGAAACTGCTTGACCGGTTTATACTTAGGATCAACATTGAGAGTGTGCTCAGCGAGTTCTCTCGGTACACCAGGCATGTCAGAAGGCTTCCATGAAAAGATGTCCCGATTCTCACGGATGAACTCGATGAGCGCGCTTTCCTATTTCGGATCCAAGTTAGCGCTGATGCTAAACAGCTTGGACGAATCATCAGGCACGAAGTCAACAAGTTTAGTCTCATCAGCCGATTTAAACTTCAGGGCCGGATCATGCTCCGTAGTTGGTTTCTTCAACGAAGTCATATCTGCCGGATCAACATTGTCCTTGTAAAACTTCAACTCCTCTGTTGCACAAACCGACTCAGCATAAGCCGCATCACCTTCCTCACACTCCAGAGCAATCTTGCGGCTTCCATGCACGGTTATAGTTCCCTTGGGACCCGGCATCTTGAGCTGTAGATAGACATAACAAGGCCGTGCCATAAACTTAGCATAAGCTGGCCGTCCAAACAGGGCATGATATGGGCTTCTGATTTTTACCACTTCAAAGGTCAAGGTTTCCGATCTCGAGTCATGCTCATCTCCAAAAGCCACCTCCAGAGCTATCTTACCAACAGGATAGGCCGACTTACCAGGCACCACACCATGGAACACCGTATTGGACGGTTTAAGATTTTTATCTGTTAGCCCCATGCGACGGAAAGTTTCATAATAAAGGATATTGATACTACTCCCTCCATCCATGAGTACCTTAGTGAACTTATAACCTCCCACCTGAGGTGCCACCACCAGAGCCAGATGACCCGGATTGTCAACTCGGGGTGGGTGATCTTCTCTACTCCACACAATGGGCTGCTCGGACCAGCGCAAATAACGGGGCACCGCCGGTTCAACGGCATTCACCAACCTTTTATGAAGCTTCTGATCACGCTTGTCCAAGCTAGTGGTGAAGACATGATACTGTCCGCTATTCAACTGCTTCGGGTTGCTCTGGTAACCTGACTGCCGCCGCTGCTGCTGATTGCCCTGATGATTATAGCCACCTTGGTTACCTTGATTACTTTGATTGTTATGTCCACCCTGATTGCCATGGAATCCTGAACCGGAATTTCCTCCGCCATAACCCGGCCCATGAGAACCAGAGCCCGAACCGCCACCTAATCCATGATCATACCGAAAAGAATCAGAATTTTTGAACTCTTGCATGATGTAACAATCTTTCCAGAGGTGTGTAGACGGTTCCTCCTTCGTCCCATGCTTTGGACAGGGTTGGTTCAACAGATACGACAAACGGTCCGGATTAGGATTCGACATTCCACTGCGCCGGGGCGGTTTACCCTTACGCCGCTGGCCCTTATCGTGTGTATTAGTGTTATCCACAAAGTCTAAACCGTGGTCCGCTCTACGCTTGCTGCCGTTTCCATGACCCGCCGGGTTGTGGTGCTGCACCTTGGCGTTGCTGCTCTTCTTTCCCTTCCCTGTCTTATCATCGTCAGACTCGGGATCCTTGGTACTATCAGAGTCGGCATACTTCACCAGTGCAGCCATGAGGGTTCCCATGTCATTACAATGACGTTTGAGCCGTCCCAACTTCAACTTCAAGGGTTCAAACCGGCAATTGCCTTCCAATGTTAAAACTGCGGTGTCAGCGTTGATGCGGTCTGATGAATGCAAAATCTCCGAAACCCGGCACACCTAATGGGTTGTTGACTCTCCTTCCTCCTGGACATAGGCAGCTAAGTCCACAATTGACATGGGCTGCTTGCATGTATCCTTGAAATTCTGAATAAACCGGGCTCTCAACTCGGCCCATGACCTGATAGAATTAGCCGGTAAGCTCTTTAGCCAAGTGTGGGCCGTTCCTTCTAGCATCATGGTGAAGTACTTCGCACATGCCTCATCATCCACGTCCACCATCTCCATGGCCATCTTGTAGCTTTCAACCCATGTTTCAGGGGATAACTCGGCGGTGCAATTCGGCACCTTGCGCGGGCCCTTGAAATCCTTAGGCAGGCGCACATTGAGCAATGCTGGGACAAGACATGGCACTCCCAAGGAACTAGAGGTAACTCCTGGATCCACCGATGTGGTTGGACGTACCGGAGTAAGCTGACGGGCCTCGTGCTATGCCGCTAACTCGGCCTCTTTGCGTGCCCGAACCCGGTCCACCACCTCCTGAGCATCACCAGCACCACCCGCCGGGTTATGGCCACGGGGCGGATCACGGTTCCGCGCATTGCTTGATACCGCCGGTTCATCCATACGCCTGCTGTAACTCCGGCTTGGACGGGGAGTGGAATGAGTCCGATCGCGACTATATGAATAAGCCTCCTGTTGAACCAAGGCTGTCTGAAGAAGCTCCTTAACCCGACGCGTCTTGACCGCTGCTGGAGAATCGCCTTCGATCGGGATGGCCGCGAGCTGTGAAGCGGCAGCGACAATGTTGTCCATTGGGTTAGAATAATGACCCGGTGGCGTGGGGACATGAGGTACCACAATGTTGTTCTGACGAGGCGGATCCACCAAACGTGGCTGAACCAGCGCCCCTGCTTCGGGTGCCTCTGCCCGGTTTACCACCGGCGGATTACTGGTCCTTGCTCCTGGGGTGTTAAAGAGATTTCTAGAGTCATAAACCGACGGCAGGCGAGATCGGTGCCTCCTCTTCAGGACTTCGTTCGACGCACTCTGATCCAGCATAATCCGGTAAGCTTGTGCATCCAAAGCGGCCCGCTCCGTGGCTATCCTGGTATCCTCAGCTGCTAAGTCGGCTTTTGCCTGGGTGATCTGATCTTTCACTTTCGCGATTTCTGCATTGTGTGCATCCTGATCCGCCGGGTTAACCTCCGCCATCAGCGTTGCCAACACATCAAAAAAATCAGATAGAACCTGAGCTGGCGGTCGCACAGGGCCTCCTGCTCCAGCCGCCGCCGCCGCTGCTGATCCGGAAACCATCACCGCTGTGGTCGAAGAGTGGAGCGCTGGTTGCGTGTCGGCCATGAAGATCGCCACCCGGTTTGGCAGATCAAAGGGGTCCTGAATACTGTCGCCATCGGAACAGCCCCCAATCCGGCCATCTTGTAACTGATATAACGACTCGGTCTCTCCAGTCGATGACTCGTCGCCGGAATAAACGACGGTCTCACCACCAGATTCCGATCTATCCTCAGATTCACCTCCATGGATGACTCCCACGAAGGCACGCTTCATGACAGGCTTGACCCGGGCAGATCTCGCACGCTGAGCCGTTTCGACGAGGTTGGTGCAGATGTCCGGCTCAGGGCCCGGTTCGCTGATCTTGCCAATGAAAACGTGTATGCCACCAAAGGGGACCCGGTACCTGTACTCGATTGAGCCGGGCTCGGGGCCCCAGCCTGCATCGTCGATGTAGAGCTTGCCGCGACGACTCTTGGTCATCCGGCCCACAGCGTAACCCTTGAGTCCTTCGAAGTTGTCCTCCAAGGACTTGAAACCATCGTGCGATAGCCCCACGGTCGGCGCCAACTGTCGTGGTTTTGTCACGGCAAATGTCCTAGAGAAAGGACTTAGTCGTGGAGCCAACGCTACGGGTTAGCTTAAAGGGGTTAAAGCGGACGAGGGACGCAAGAGAGTTTTATACTAGTTCGGCCCCTTACGATGAAGGTAAAATCCTACGTCTAGTTGTGATGGAATTGATGGGGTTTCGATGACCAGGGAGCGAATACGCTTTGCCTGAGTATCGAGTTGTTGTCCGTTCTCCCTGAACCGCCGTCTGGTCGTCCCCTTATATACATGGGTTGACGCCCGTCGGTTTACAGACTCCGAGGCCGGCTCATAATCATGCCCAACTCGGTCTCTGCTACTTCTATCTTACAACACAAGTTTACATCTCAATGCCGGTTTGTGTCTACAGGCCTTAAACCGGCTTTGGGCCCTGGGCCTTCATGAAGCGTCACCGTTTGTCTTCATGGGCTTCAGATACAGATGGACTACTTATGAAGTTAACCCGGCCCCTCCTACCGGTTTACGCCCAGTGGTAATATCCCCAACACACCTCCTGAGCAAATCAAAGTTGAACCTAATATTGCTATTGTTAAAGATCTCTTGTCTCATAATATTGATGGGCATGCTATTTATTTCTGTGATGAAACTGCTAGAATTGCCAAACCTTGTGCTAAAGATAAACATAGACCTGTGGTAGGCATGCCTGTTATTTCTGTTAAAATAGGAGATCATTGTTATCATGGCTTATGTGATATGGGTGCTAGTGCTAGTGCAATACCTTTTGACTTATATAAAGAAATTATGCATGATATTGCACCTGCTGAGTTAGAAGATATTGATGTCACAATTAAACTTGCCTATAGAGATACTATTTCACCAATGGAAATTGTTAGAGATGTTGAAGTCTTGTGTGGGAAAAGTAAAAATCGTGCTGATTTCCTTGTTCTTGGCTCCCCACAAGATAGCTTTTGTCCCATTATATTTGGTAGACCCTTCTTGAACACTGTTAATGCTAGGATAGACTGCGAAAAGGATGTTGTTACTATTGTTCGGGTGACATGTCTCATAAGTTTAATTTCTCTAAATTTCGTAGACAACACCGTGAAGAGGAATTACCTAGTAAGGATGAAATTATTGGTCTTGCTTCTATTGCCGTGCCTCCTAGTGATCCTTTAGAACAATATTTGCTAGACCATGAAAATGATATGTTTATGAATGAAAGAAGGGAAATAGATGAAGTGTTCTTTAAACAGGAACCCATCCTGAAACACAATTTGCCTATTGAAATCCTAGGGGATCCTCCTCCACCCAAGGGTGATCTCGTGTTTGAGCTCAAACCGTCACCTGATACTCTTAAATATGTTTATCCTGATGAGAAAAAGATATATCCTGTTATTATTAGTGCTAACCTTTTAGAGCATGAAGAAGAGAGATTATTGAAAACTCTGAAGAAGCACCGTGCTGCTATTGGATATACTCTTGATGATCTTAAGGGCATTAGTCCCACTCTATGTCAACATAAAATAAATTTGGAGGAAGATGCCAAACCAGTTCGTGATCATCAACGACGGCTGAATCCTGAGATGAAAGAGGTGGTAAGAAAAGAAATACTAAAGCTCCTTGAGGCAGGTATAATTTATCCCGTTGCTGATAGTCAATGGGTAAGTCCTGTCTATTGTGTCCCTAAGAAGGGAGGTATTACTGTCGTTCCTAATGATAAAGATGAATTGATTCCGCAAAGAATTATTACAGGTTATAGGATGGTAATTGATTTCCGCAAATTAAATAAAGCTACTAAAAAGGATCATCACCCCTTACCTTTTATCGATCAAATGCTAGAAAGATTATCTAAACATACACATTTTTGCTTTCTAGATGGTTATTCTGGTTTCTCTCAAATACCTGTGTCAGCCAATGATCAATCAAACACTACTTTTACTTGCCCTTTTGGTACTTTTGGTTATAGACGTATGCCTTTTGGTTTATGTAATGCACCTGCTACCTTTCAAAGATGCATGATGGCTATATTCTCTGACTTTTGTGAAAAGATTTGTGAGGTTTTCATGGACGATTTTTCCGTCTATGGATCCTCTTTTGATGATTGCTTGAGCAACCTTGATCGAGTTTTGCAGAGATGTGAAGAAACTAATCTTGTCTTGAATTTGGAAAAGTGCCACTTTATGGTTAATGAAGGTATTGTCTTGGGGCATAAAGTTTCTGAAAGAGGTATTGAGGTTGATAACGCGAAGGTTGATGCTATTGAAAAGATGCCATGTCCCAAGGACATCTAAGGTATAAGAAGTTTCCTTGGTCACGCCGGATTTTAGGAGGTTCATTAAGGACTTCTCAAAAATTTCTCGGCCTCTGACTAATTTATTACAAAAAGATATACCATTTGTCTTTGATGATGATTGTGTAGAAGCATTTGAAATACTTAAGAAATCATTGATCTCTGCACCTATTGTTCAGCCACCTGATTGGAATTTACCCTTTGAAATTATGTGTGATGCTAGTGATTATGTTGTAGGTGTTGTTCTAGGGCAAAGAGTTGATAAGAAATTAAATGTTATTAAATATGCTAGTAAAACTCTAGACAATGCTCAGAGAAATTATGCCACTACTGAAAAAGAATTCTTAGCAGTCGTATTTGCTTGTGATAAGTTCAGACCTTATATTGTCGATTCTAAAGTAACTATTCACACGGATCATGCTGCTATTAAATATCTTATGGAAAAGAAAGATGCTAAACCTAGACTTATTAGATGGGTTCTCTTGCTACAAGAATTTGATTTGCATATTGTTGATAGAAAAGGAGTTGAGAACCCCGTTGCAGACAACTTGTCTAGGTTAGAGAATGTTCTTGATGACCCACTACCTATTGATGATATCTTTCCTGATGAACAATTAAATGTCATAAATACTTCTCGTACTGCTCCATGGTATGCTGATTATGCTAATTATATTGTTGCTAAATTTATACCACCTTGTTTCACATAGAGCAAAAGAACAAGTTTTTCTATGATTTGAGACATTACTTTTGGGATGACCCACATCTTTATAAAGAAGGAATAGATGGTGTTATTAGACGTTGTGTACCTGAGCATGAACAGGAACAGATCCTACGCAAGTGTCACTCCGAAGCTTATGGAGGACACCACGCTGGAGATAGAACTGCACATAAGGTATTGCAATCCAGTCTTTATTGGCCTACTCTCTTCAAGGATGCCTGTAAGTTTGTCTTATCTTGTGATGAATGTCAAAGAATTGGTAATATTAGTAGACGTCAAGAAATGCCTATGAATTATTCACTTGTTATTGAACCATTTGATGTTTGGGGCTTTGATTATATGGGACCTTTTCCTGCCTCTAACGGTTACACACATATTTTAGTTGCTGTTGATTACGTTACCAAGTGGGTAAAAGCTATTCCAACTAGTAGTGCTGATCATAACACTTCTATTAAAATGCTTAAAGAAGTTATTTTTCGAAGGTTTGGAGTCCCTAGATATTTAATGACTGATAGTGGTTCACATTTTATTCATGGTGCTTTTCGTAAAATGCTTGCTAAGTATGATGTTAATCATAGAATTGCATCCCCTTATCACCCGCAGTCTAGTGGTCAAGTAGAATTGAGTAATAGAGAGCTCAAATTGATTTTGCAAAAGACTGTCAATAGATCTAGAAAGAATTGGTCTAAGAAACTTGATGATGCATTATGGGCATACATAACTGCATATAAAAATCCTATGGGTATGTCTCCGAATAAAATGGTTTATGGAAAAGCATGTCACTTACCTCTCGAACTAGAACATAAGGCTTATTGGGCTATTAAAGAGCTCAACTATGATTTCAAACTTGCCGGTGAGAAGAGGTTATTTGACATTAGCTCACTTGATGAATGGAGAACCCAAGCCTATGAAAATGCCAAGTTGTTTATAGAAAAAGTTAAAAGATGGCATGACAAAAGAATACAATAGCGTGAGTTTAGTGTAGGTGATTATGTATTGATATACAACTCTCGTTTAAGATTTTTTGCAGGAAAACTTCTCTCTAAATGGGAAGGTCCTTACATTATTGAGGAGGTCTATCGTTCGTGTGCCATAAAAATCAACAACTTCGAAGGCACAAATCCGAAGGTGGTGAACGGTCAAAGAATCAAACATTATATCTCAGGTAATCCTATAAATGTTGAAACCAATGTTATTGAAACCGTAACCCCGGAGGAATACATAAGGGACACTTTCCGGAACATTTTAGACTCCGAAAAGGAATAGGTATGTGGTACGATAAGTAAACCGATTCCAAAATAGTTCTAAAGGCAATATTTCTCCGTTTTGGAATATTTAGAAAAATAGAAAAATAAGAAGCAGTCCGGGAAGGACACGAGGGCTCCACGAGGGTGGAGGGCACGCCCTACCCCCCTGGGCGCGCCCCCTACCTCGTGGGCACCTCGTGCGCTCTCCGGACTTCGTTTTCTTGCACGATACATATTTTGGTCGGTAAAAATTCATTATATATTCTCCCGAAGGATTTGACTCCTGTATCATGCAATTATCCTCTGTTCTTGTTTCGAGCTATTTTTCTGACAGATCTAGATTATCATGACGTCTCCAAGTGCCCCCAAGGACAAGTTCTTTGAGAAGGTCATTAACCCTTACCTCGCGGAGGTGCTGCGACACCCTCAAACCATTGAGATGCGTGATGGGTTGCTGCACATCCGCGATGTTGAGGGACCGAAGGGGGCCGGAAGCGTGGAGACGAGGCTCGAAGCAATGGAGCAACAAGTTTTCAAGTGCCAAGGGATGGTGGAACGTGGACTCAACTCCAACCACATGATGATCGTGGAGTTCACCAACAACCACAAGCTGGATGCCAACAACATTGGGGAGACCATCTTCAAGCTTCACGAGAAGATCGAGCATCTTCAAGCCCAAATCTATGACCTGCAAAACCAAAACTGTGAGTATGAATATAGATTCAAAAGGATGAGTTTGGCTGCAGATTTGAGGATCCCGGAGACTCGATCATCCTTCTATGATGGTGAGCCTATGCCTTGGAAGATGGACGACAAGCCCGCATCATCAACAACCCCGCCACCTTCCTCACCAACAAAGGAGACATAATCACATGGGTATGGGCACTCCCCTTGGCAACTGCCAAGCTTGGGGGAGATGCCCCGGTATCGTATCACCATCACACTCCTATCTTTACCGTTTTTTTCTTAGTTCAATCCTATTATTAGTATCTTGATCTAGTAGAATAAAGTTTATGGCATGATCTAGTTTCGAGTTTTGCTTTATGATCTCTCTATGTAATCGAGTCCGTGAGCTATATAATAAAGATTAGTGTTGAGTCAAGGGCTTGATTATTTTGCCATGATCTTGAGTGAATAAAAGAAAAGAGAAAAGAATAAAAAAGGAAACAAAGAGATCATATTGATCTTATTGAGAGTAATGACTTCACATAGAAAGAGTATGATGATTAAAAATTGTTGAGAGTTGCAAAGCATAGCTTTGGTCATCGTTGCAATTAATAGGAAGTAATAAAGAAAGAGAGGTTCACATATAAATATACTATCTTGGACATCTTTTATGATTGGGAGCACTCATTAAAATATGACATGCTAAATAGTTGATGTTGGACAAGGAAGACAACGTAATGGGTTATGTTTTCTTATATCTGAGATAAAGTATATTGTCATGGATCATCCAACATGTTGAGCTTGCCTTTCCCCCTCATGCTAGCCAAATTCTTTGCACCAAGTAGAGATACTACTTGTGCTTCCAAATACCCTTAAACCAGTTTTGCCATGAGAGTCCACCATATCTACCTATGGATTGAGTAAGATCCTTCAAGTAAGTTGTCATCGGTGCAAGCAATAAAAATTGCTCTCTAAATATGTATGATTGATTGGTGTGGAGGAAATAAGCTTTATATGATCTTGTGATGTGGAAGAAATAAAAGCGACGGACTGCATAATAAAGGTTCATATCACAAGTGGCAATATAAAGTGACGTTCTTTCGCATTAAGATTTTGTGCATCCAACCCTGAAAGCGCATGGCAACCTCTGCTTCCCTCCGCGAAGGGCCTATCTTTTATCATTATCTTCTACCTTATGCAAGAGTCATGGTGATCTTCACCTTTCCTTTTTACATTTTATCCTTTGGCAAGCACATGATGTTGGAAAGATCCTGATATATATATATCTAATTGGATGTAAGTTAGCTTGAACTATTATTGTTGACATTACCCTTGAGGTAAAATGTTGGGAGGCGAAACTATAAGCCCCTATTTTCTCTGTGTCCAATTAAAACTCTGTAACCACAAGTATTGCGTGAGTGTTAGCAATTATGAAAGACTAAATGATAGTTGAGTATGTGGACTTGCTAGAAAGCTCTGACATAGACTCTTTCTGATGTTACGATAAATTGCAACTGCTTCAATGACTGAGATTATAGTTTGTTAGTTCTCAATAAAGTTTCTGATTCATACTTTGCATTGTGAATAGATTATTACTTGAGCATAAGAAATCATATGATAATATTCATATATGTTGCTGTTATGAGAACAATCATGATACCCTCATGTCCGTATTTTATTTTATCGACACCTCTACCTCTAAACATGTGGACATATTTATCGCTATCGGCTTCCGCTTGAGGACAAGCGAGTTCTAAGCTTGGGGGAGTTGATATGTCCATTTTGCATCATGCTTTTATATCGATATTTATTGCATTATGGGCTGTTATTACATGTTATGTCACAATACTTATGCCTATTCTCTCTTATTTTACAAGGTTTACGTAAGGAGGGAGAATGCCGGCAGCTAGAATTCTGGGCTCGAAAAGGAGCAAATATTAGAGACCTATTCTGCACAACTCCAAAAGTCCTGAAACTCCACGAAAGTTATTTTTGGAAAATAATAAAAAATACTGAGCGGAAGAAATACGTCAGGGGGGCCACCACCTGTCCACGAGGGTGGGGGGCGCGCCCTACCACCCTAGGCGTGCCCCCTGCCTAGTGGGCCCCCTGTTGGCTCTCTTGTGGCCATCTTCTTCTATATGAAGTCTTTCGTCCAAAGAAAAATCATAAGCAACCTTTTGGGACGAGACACCGCCGCCACGAGGCGGAACCTTGGCGAAACCAATCTAGGGCTCCGGCAGAGCTGTTTTGCCGGGGACACTTCCCTCCGGGAGGGGGAAATCATCGCCATCATCATCACCAACGCTCCTCTCATCGGGAGAGGGCAATATCCATCAACATCTTCACCAGCACCATCTCCTCTCAAACCCTAGTTCATCTCTTGTATCCAATTCTTGTGTCCAAGTCCGGGATTGGTACCTGTAGGTTGCTAGTACTGTTGATTACTCCTTGTAGTTGATGCTAGTTGGTTTATTTGGTGGAAGATCATATGTTCAGATCCTTTATGCATATTAATACCCCTCTGATTATGAACATGAATATCCTTTGTGAGTAGTTACGTTTGTTCCCGAGGACATGGGAGAAGTCTTGCTATTAGTAGTCATGTGAATTTGGTATTCGTTCGATATTTTGATGATATGTATGTTGTCTATCCTCTAGTGGTGTTATGTGAACGTTGACTACATGACACTTCACCATTATTTGGGCCTAGAGGAAGGCATTGGGAACTAATAAGTAGATGATGGGTTGCTAGAGTGACAGAAGTTTAAACCCTAGTTTATGTGTTGCTTCGTAAGGGGCTGATTTGGATCCATATGTTTCATGCTATGGTTAGGTTTACCTTAATACTTTTGTTGTAGTTGCGGATGCTTGCAATAGAGGTTAATCATAAGTAGGATGCTTGTTCAAGTAAGAACAGCACCCAAGCATCGGTCCACCCACATATCAAATTATCAAAGTACCGAACGCGAATCATGTGAACGTGATGAAAACTAGCTTGACGATAATTCCCATGTGTCCTCGGGAGCGCTTTTCTCTATATAAGAGTTTGTCCAGGCTTGTCCTTTGCTACAAAAAGGATTGGGTCACCTTGCTGCACTTTATTTACTTTTGTTACTTGTTGCACATTACAAATTATCCTATCACAAAACTATCTGTTACCTACTATTTCAGTGCTTGCAGAGAATACCTTGCTGAAAACCGTTTATCATTTTTTTCTGCTCCTCGTTGGGTTCGACACTCTTACTTATCGAAAGGACTACGATAGATCCCCTATACTTGTAGGTCATCAAGACTCTTTTCTGGCGTCGTTGCCAGGGAGTGATGCGCCTTTGGTAGGTGGAATTTGGTAAGGAAAAATTTATATAGTGTGCTGAAATTTACTGTCACATGTTACTATGGAAAGTAATCCTCTGAGGGGCTTGTTCGGGGTATCTTCACCCCGACCAGTAGAGCAAAGTGTTGCTCCTCAACCTACTGAACCTACTGAAAATGAAAATGAAAATGTCCACTTTGAGATTCCTTCGGGTATGTTAGAAAAACTGCTAGCTAATCCTTTTGCAGGAGATGGAACAAAGCATCGTGATGAACACCTAATTTATGTGGATGAAGTTTGTGGATTATTTAAGCTTGCAGGTATACCCGGTGATTTTATTAAGAAGAAGGTCTTCCCTTTATCTTTGAAGGGAGATGCATCGACATGGTATAGGCTATGTGATGATACGGGATCATGGAACTACAAACGATTGAAATTGGAATTTCATCAGAAGTTTTATCCTATGCATCTTGTTCATCGTGATCGCAATTATATATATAATTTTTGGCCTCGCGAAGGAGAAAGCATCGCTCAAGCTTGGGGGAGGCTTAGATCAATGTTATATTCATGCCCTAATCATGAGCTCCCAAGAGAAATAATTATTCAAAGTTTTTATGCTCGACTTTCTGATAACAATCGCACCATGCTCAATACTTCTTGTGCTGGCTCTTTTATGATGAAGAATATTGAATTCAAATGGGATTTATTGGAAAGAATTAAACGCAACTCTGAAGATTGGGATCTCGACGAAGGTAAGGAGTCAGGTATGACACCTAAGTTTGATTGTGTTAAATCCTTTATGGATACCGATGTTTTCCGTAAGTTTAGCACTAAATATGGACTTGACTCTGAGATAGTAGCTTCTTTCTGTGAATCTTTTGCTACTTATGTTGATCTCCCCTAGGAGAAGTGGTTTAAATATCATCCTCCCATAGAAGTGAAAGTAGCCGCACCTATTAAAGTTGAAGAAAAGACTGTCACTTATAATGATCCTATTGTTCCTACTTCTTATGTTGAGAAACCACCTTTCCCTGTTAGAATAAAGGATCATGCTAAAGCTTCAACTGTGGTTCGTAAAAGCAATATTAGAACTTATACACCTTGTCGTGGTTTTGTCACGGCAGATGTCCTAGAGAAAGGACTTAGTCGTGGAGCCATCGCTACGGGTTAGCTTAAAGGGGTTAAAGCGGACAAGGGACGCAAGAGAGTTTTATACTAGTTCGGCCCCTTACGATGAAGGTAAAAGCCTACGTCTAGTTGTGATGGAATTGATGGGGTTTCGATGACCAGGGAGCGAATATGCTTTGCCTGAGTCTCGAGTTGTTGTCCGTTCTCCCTGAACCGCCGCCGGGTCGTCCCCTTATATACATGGGTTGACACCCGTCGGTTTACAGACTCCGAGGCCGGCTCATAATCATGTACAGCTCGGTCTCTGCTACTTCTATCTTACAACACAAGTTTACATCTCAATGCCGGTTTGTGTCTACAGGCCTTAAACCGGCTTTGGGCCCTGGGCCTTCATGAAGCGTCACCGTCTGTCTTCATCGGCTTCAGATACAGATGAACTACTTATGAAGTTAACCCGGCCCCTCCTGGCCGGTTTACGCCCAGTGGTAATACCCCCAACATTAGGCCCTAGATTGATTTGAACTGGTTCATGTCAATCCTCAATACTTAAGAAAATTTCTTCTTCAACATCTTCACACAATCTTGTAAACCGCCATGACATCATTTTCTAGGATCATGGTAAACCGCCGTGACGTCACCTGTCATTAACGAGCCTCCGACAATCGAGGCGACAGCATCACCTCGATTTTCGCATATGTCGTTTACCTCCCTTATAAATAGGGCCAGGGGGTCTTTCCATTTTCCCCCTCGTGCCTCTTCGCTTCATCGTTATCCTCGCGACGCCCGACCCTTCGACCTCGGCCGCCGCCGTCAACCTTCGACTGCTGCACCAACCTTGGCCGCTGCATCTACCTGAATGTACCAGAGCTCCTCCGCGCGTCGCCGCTGCTCAACAGCATCCGTAAGTCTCCCCTTTCTCTTACCATAGATCTGCACTTAGGGTTTCTGTCATTCATCAGTGTTCGTCGCCGCCCTTCTTTTTTCCTTATTTATATCCATGGATTAGATCCAAAAACCACATAGATCTCGCGCAGTAGTAGTTTAAGCACATAGATCTCGCGCGGTAGTAGTTTCAGCACCTGTTTGGTATCCAACTCATCTTAACTTGGTGAACTTTTAGTACGCTGGAATTTAGGTCAGAATATATTTTGTTTTCCTACGCGCGGTAGATCTGAAATTACCATAGCAAGATGTGAAACTTGTTTCTTCCTTCACTTACACACTTTGAATACCAGATTGGCCGGTTTAACTTCACAGAAAAAATGATGACCCGGTAGATACCATTAGTCCCCTGTTGAACCGTCAATGCATTATACCGTTCCATTGTCAGACTCCGGTTTACGAATAACAAAATCCGGTTTACCAATATGCTTGCATCCTCATACCGCTGTATAGTTGTCCACTGTAAATCTTAAACCGGTAAAAATCATTTTTCAGATTTTCCTTGTCATGGCTAAACAAGTCTATGAGTGCAATTGGGCTCCCTCCCGAGTAACCGAGGAGCAGTTAAACAACCTTGTTAAAACGGGCGCTTTAGCCAAGAAAGATGTCTTCCACTGGAGGGTCCCTGGCCCGGAAAATCCTCCTACACCAAAGGATGGAGAGGTAGTCGTGTTTGCTGATCATCTCGGACGAGGTTTTAGCCCTCCCAGTTCAAAAAATTTCCGAGATGTGCTAGCCAATTTTCAGCTGCGCCCTCAAGACATCGGTCCCAACTCTGTTACCAACATCTGCCACTTCCTAGTATTCTGTGAAGTTTATCTGCAAGAGGAACCTACAGTCAAACTATTTAGGGATTTCTTTCACTTAAACCGTCACACCGAGTTCTCAGATGGACCCAATACGGAACTGGGCGGAATGGCGGTTCAGAAGAGGAAAGAAGTCACCTTCCCCCATCCTAAACTCCACAGTCACCCCAAAGAGTGGAACCAAACTTGGTTTTACTGCATGGATACCTCTCCATCTGACGAAAACCCCCTGCCGGGTTACCGCCCTAAACGCCTGAGCAACACACACCCGTTTCCTCAGAGGTTGAAAGCAAGAGAACGGGCCAACTATGCTCCCCAACTATCAAAGCTTAGAGCCTTCATGGCGAACGGTTTGACAGGAGTTGATCTTGCTCGTTGCTGGATAAGCTGGAGCATTCTGCCCTTAAGCCGGCGCCCCAGTTTGATGTGTGAGTACACGGGGAGTTTGAAGGATGCTCAACGGCACATTGACATTCAGCTTACAGACTAAGAAGTCACTGAGGCTGTAAAGAAAATACTGAACGAACCGGAGGCCGTCTATGCCCAAACCGGACTACTCCCTTTCTGCACCTTCAACAACCACCAGCTGTAAGAATCATATAATCCTTTGTATCTGAATTTGCTTTTGTCCAAATATTCTCTGAAAGTTTGATTATTTTCTGACAGGGTGATGATCCGTTCTGGAACAAGAAACCATCACAAGACAAACCGGCGAAGCCGCAAGACAAACCGGTCAAGCCAGTTCGTCCAAAGACCAAGGTTGCTAAGAAACCTGCCAAAAGAAGGACCACCGCATCCTCCGATCTACCCGCTGATGACGATGTGCGTAATCCAGAACCAGAGGTAGAACTTGACTCTCTTGGTTCATTTTTCGTACATCTCATTGACAATGATTATTATCAGGACTACGCTGAAGGTAGTCACGCTAAGGACGTAGAGGTAACCATTCTTTCCTCCGATTCAGACCCTCTGCCAACACTAAAAATCCTTCAAGCAAACTGGAAAGTAAAATTTTCTCACCCTCTTGCTTACTTGGACCCAAACTTTCTTTTGAAGACGCAGCAGCACGAAGCTCGCCGTACAACCCGGCACAGCGGCCAGGTAGTTACCTCCGCCGGTTCACCGAACAGTTCGGTTCAGAAACGCCGATCAGAGGTCTCTTATCCCATTGATACTTCATGCCCAAAAACAGGTTGTTTTCGCCAGCCTCTTAACCCGTGTGATTCAAATTATCAGGTTACTTCTCATTCATCCTCTGGCGAGTCATCGACCACACAACTTCCACCCCTCAAAACAGTTCCTGGGTGAGCTATGCACATGTCTTTACTCTTGATGTGTTTTACATACTGTACTGATCCTTATGTCTATCTTTTCTTAGTGCCAAGCCAAGACCTAGCAAGAAAGCTCGGTTAAACAAACCAGCTGATGATAATGTGGCTGCTGAACCGGAAACAACTCCCGAGGCAGAAGAAACCGATGTTGACGCCATGCTTCACGATCCGCCGCCTCAAGACCGTGACTTCCTTGCTGAACAAGTGCAAGTTGACACTACCAGCCATGCAGACCGGCCAGCCAGCCCTGTCCGAACTGATGACAAACCGGTCAGTCCAGTTAAGGACACTGATAAACCGCCAACTCCGGTGAGGGCTGCTGATGAAGAAGATGATGATATTATGATTACTGGCACTGGCCACACCACTCCTGGAAATCCTGTAGCTTTGTCAAAGCGTACTACCAAGGATGATCTCTCTGCTATCAGCAAAGGCAAATGGAATGCCAATTTATCAAGCTACGCCCATCTCAATGCTCAAGACATTCACTCTGGCTTCTTGAACCGTCTGTATACCAGCCGTGATTATGAAGCTAGTTTGGTAAACTTGATGAAGGAGCGATATGAGGTAACTACCATTTTTCTCTTTTGTCCAATTGTAGTTTATCAATTCCTAGTAGCCCCCAAGTGACGGTTTATGATACCGACCTAAACCGGGACTTTTGTCATAACTTATCTTTGCATATTTAGCCTCCAGGGACCGGATTACCTCGTTAAGATGAACTGGTTTCTTTAAAATTTGCCATACTGCTCTTTCACCGGTATAGCCCCCAAGGGCCGGTTTAACTTTATAAAGATGAACCGGGACTGTAGAAGAACTCCCATACCAACAGCTTTTTGAGAAAACACACATTAGCCCCCAAGTGCCAAGATTAATACTTGTATTGTGCTTGGGACTTGTAGAAATTTCTGATCAAGAGCAAAGATGCATTAGCCACCAACTATCAAGGGCATAACTTGTTATGGGCTTGGTACTTCAAATATGTAATGTCACCTCATGATACATTTGTCCCTTTACAGGCGGAGCTGAGCAAGAAGAACGCCAAACCGCTAATCTGCAAGAGAACATCAAAACCCAGCAAGCTGAAGCCTCCAAAGCGAAGGAAGAGTTGACCCGCGCTCTAGGCACTATGGAGAAACTGAAAGAGGGTTTCAACAAAGAGCGGGCGGATTGGGAGACTGAAAAAGCCGCTTTGATAAAAAGGGCTAAAAACGCAGAAGCCGCTCTTAAACCAGTGGTTGACGAGCTAACTGGTGTAAAGCGGCAAGCGCATGCTATGACCACTGCTGTGTTTGGTAAGCATCCTTCCTTTATGCTTTCAACATATCCTCCCATGCATTGCCGGTTTACTGATGTTTGTAATGATACAGGAACTCGCATTAGCCATCTGGGCTCTGATGTGCAGAGGAAGTTGAAAGCTGCCTACGCGCTGATAGAGCAACTGTATACCGGCGCACAACGGATTATCTACACCGCTTCTCACAATAAGCCACCCCCGACGTTGATCAAGGATACCTTAGCCAGGCTATCTATGCTGCCTGCCCAGATAGAAGAGCTGAAGCGGTCTGCTGCAAGGGCTGGCGCTCTTACCGCACTAACCCAGGCAAAAGCATGGGTGCCTGATCTTGATCCGACGGACGTGGCTAAAGGCTACCAAGCTTAAAAGAAGACGGATCAGAGTTTGGCACTGAAGATCTCCGCGCCATAAACCGGGAAGTACGTCCACTGGCTTGTCAACTTGCTGAAGAGGCTGATCTTTCATTTTACCAGGCGAGCTATGATACCAATAACAAGCGGGTTGCTGCACCAACTCCTGAGGCTCAAAACCTGATCCCTCCAATCCGTAAGCACACTTATGCCCCTGACATTGAACCGTCCACCCTTATAAGTGACGAAGCTGTTTTCCAAGCTTTAACCGGGATCGACTGGACAACTGTTGACTTCCAGCCGCTGGGTAGAGACGAAGAAGATGAACCGGTGCAAGATGATCCGCAGCCGTCAGGTCAAGCTGCTCAGCGATCATAACCCGGGGGCCGGTTTAATCTTCCATACTGCAATGTTTATTGAGAAACAATTATTCCTTTGGGCACTGAAACGCCTTGTAATAGGCTAGTTAAACACTTGGTCTGTTATGCCTTCGTGCATATTTATTTGCAACTGATGCGTGTTAATCTGCCATGCTTGAGATATGATGTTCATAATCCATAGCTATTTATTCCAGTTGTTCCTGCGGATAAAAAGCTTAAAGTGCCCTGGTGGTTTACCACCGAGCGGGTCATGATACCCAACTATATATATGACCAAGGTTTATAACCAAGGTTGTTTAAGATAACCAAATATGGAAATATATGATACCTGCGACCTTTAGGCATAGTGTTGGCTGACCAACCTTGTAATGAGGGTAATAACCTTAATCCGGAGTAAAAGTATCTCCTGTTATATAATGCCGGTTTACAACAAAACCGTTCCGGGTTGTGATAAACACCAGTTTATTCCATACTGATGGTGACTATGAGTCAAAACCAGACCGGGCTGATAGTCTCCGGATTATAACTTGGTCATGTACTGACAACTTGTAGTTGATAGCCTAACCAGGTTGATAAACACTGATTTGAAAACATCACAAATCTTAGCAAAAGAAAAAGAAACTTAGCAAACGGCAAATAAAACCGTTGTAGTCGAGGCTTTTCACGGGCTGCCAGGCCCCAAATTTGATCAAGAGTTGTTGCTATGGTTCGGGTTCGACCAAGCCCCCAAGTGATGCTGTGGCATTACGCCGATCAAGAGGTGTTGCTATGGTTCGGGTTCGACCAAGCCCCCAAGTGATGCTGTGGCATTACGCCGATCAAGAGGTGTTGCTATGGTTCGGGTTCGACCAAGCTCCCAAGTGATGCTGTGGCATTACACCGATCAAGAGGCGTAGCTATGGTTCGGGTTCGACCAAGCCCCCGAGTGATGCTGTGGCATTGCGCCGATCAAGAGGCGTAGCTATGGTTCGGATACGACCAAGCCCCCAAGTGATGCTGTGGCATTGCACCGATCAAGAGGCGTAGCTATGGTTCGGATACAACCAAGCCCCCAAGTGATCTAATATCAAGCTTTAAGAAGCTAAATCAAGGGGTAAACTGGACGCCGCTTTGTAAGCTCCATGTAACCACACGTGATGTAAGAAAACAACAGATTCCCCGCTTTAGCTGAGGTTCCGGTTTATTATATTGATCATAATATATACAATGTCATAATATGTACATAAGCAGAGCTTGTAGCTCAAGTATAGTAGGGTCGAAGATGAGCAATATTCCACGACCGGTTGGTCTCCTCCTTCGATTTACGTGAGTCTTTGCACTCTCGAACATCGATTAGGTAGTACGACCCATTGTGCAAATCCTTGCTGACCACAAAAGGCCCTTCCCAAGGGGGGATAGCTTGTGCATATCTGTATGATCCTTGATGAGTCGAAGCACCAAATCTCCTTCTTGAAAGGTTCTGGTTCTAACCCGACGGCTATGATAACGACGCAGATCTTGCTGATAAATCGCCGAACGGGCTGCCGCCATGTCACGCTCCTCATCTAACAGGTCAAGAGCTTCCTGCCGTGCCTTCTAGTTATCCGCTTCAACATATGCCGCTACACGAGGCGAGTCATGACGGATGTCACTAGGAAGAACCACTTCCGCTCCATAAACCATGAAGAACGGCGTGTAGCCTGTCGATCTGTTGGGTGTGGTATTGATGCTCCATAACACTGAAGGTAACTCCTCAACCCAACAACCCGGCGTCCGTTGCAAAGGAACCATAAGCCAGGGTTTCATGCCTCTCAAGATCTCTTGATTGGCCCTCTCCGCTTGACCATTGGACTGGGGGTGAGCCACTGATGACACGTCAAGCCGGATCTGTTCACGTTGACAGAACTCCTTCATGGCACCCTTTGGCAGATTGGTACCATTGTCTGTTATAATGCTGTGTGGAAAGCCAAACCGGAAGATCACCTTTTTGATGAATTGAACTGCCGTGGCTGCGTCACACTTACTAACTGGCTCTGCCTCCACCCACTTCGTGAACTTATCAACCGCCACCAAAAGGTGGGACTTCTTGTCCTTGGACCTCTTGAAAGGCCCAACCATATCCAGCCCCCAAGTTGCAAACGGCCAGGTGATTGGAATCATCCTCAATTCTTGAGCTGGTACATGAGCACGCCGTGAGAATTTCTAACAGCCATCACATCTTTTAACCAAGTCCTCGGCATCAGCATGAGCTGTCAACCAATAGAAACCGTGATGAAACGCCTTGGCCACCAAAGATTTTGAACCGGCGTGGTGTCCACAATCTCCTTCGTGGATCTCACGCAAAATTTCACGGCCTTCCTCAGGAGATACACAGCGTTGAAACGCCCCTGTCACACTGCAATGATGTAACTCTCCATTGATAATAGTCATGGACTTGGACCACTGGGTTATCTGTCTGGCCAAAGTTTCATCCTCTGGTAACTCACCCCGGTTTATATACTCTAGATATGGAACCGTCCAATCTGGGATAACATGTAGAGCTGCCACCAACTGAGCCTCCGGATCAGGAACAGCCAAATCCTCTTCACTAGGGAGCTTGACGGACGGATTATGCAAAACATCCAGGAAGACATTAGGTGGAACCGGTTTACGCTGGGAACCCAGGCGGCTTAAAGCGTCTGCCGCTTCATTCTTCCGCTGGTCCACATGATCCACCTGATAACCTTTGAAGTGACCTGCAACAATATCCACCTCACGACGATATGCTGCCATTAGCGGGTCCTGGAATCCCAAGTGCCGGACACTTGTTGAGCCACCAGATCCGAGTCACTGAAGCACTTAACTCGGCTGAGATTCATCTCCTTAGCCATCCGAAGACCATGTAGTAAAGCCTCATATTTAGCTGCATTATTAGTGCAAAGGAACATTAAACGGAGAACATAACAAAACTTATCACCTCGTGGGGAAGTTAACACGACTCCAGCCCCCGAGCCCTCCAATTGCCTGGACCCATCAAAATGAATAGTCCAATAAGTGAGATCCGGATTCTCTTCTGGCGCTTGTAATTCTGTCCAATCATTGATGAAATACACAAGTGCCTGAGATTTGATCGCCGTTCGGGGTATGTATTTCAACCCGTGAGGCCCGAGCTCGATAGCCCACTTAGCAATCTGACCAGTTGCCTCCCTATTCTGGATTATATCCCCCAAAGGAGCAGAGCTGACCACCGTGATGGGATGACCTTGGAAATACTGCTTAAGCTTCCGGCTTGCCATGAAAACCCCATACACCAATTTTTGCCAATGCGGGTACCTCTGCTTGGATTCAATGAGTACCTCACTAATATAGTAAACCGACCGCTGAACCGGATATTCCTTTCCTGCCTCCTTGCGCTCCACCACAATAGCCACACTAACAGCCCAAGCGTTAGCTGCCACATATTGCAACAATGGCTCTTTGTCAACCAGAGCAGCGAGAACCGGTGGATTAGCTAGCTGCCGCTTTAAGTCCTCAAACGCTTCATTAGCGGCGTCACTCCAGACGAAGTTATCCGTTTTCTTCAGCATCTGATACAAAGGGATGGCCTTCTCGCTGATGCGACTGACAAAGCGGCTCAACGCGGCAATCCAGCCTGCCAGGCGTTGAACGTCATTGATACACTTTGGTTTAGCCAAGGAGGTGATGGCTTTGATCTTTTCCGGATTAACTTCAATGCCCCTGTTAGACACCAAAAAGCCCAGGAGCTTCCCTGCAGGTACACCAAAGACACATTTGGCCGGATTAAGCATCATTTTATAAACCCGCAGGTTATCAAAGGTTTCCTTCAAGTCATCAATCAATGTCTCCTTCTTCCTTGATTTTACCACAATATCATCCACATAGGCATGAACATTGCGGCCGATCTGTTTATGAAGACAATTCTGTACACACCGTTGATAAGTTGCCTGTGCACTCTTGAGCCCAAAGGGCATGGACACATAGCAGAAGGCTCCAAAGGGAGTTATGAAGGTTGTCTTCTCCTGGTCCTTAACTGCCATTTTGATCTGATGATAACCAGAATATGCATCCAAAAAACTTAAACGCTCACAACCCGCCGTAGCATCAATAATTTAATCAATACGGGGGAGGGCAAAAGGATCTGCTGGACAAGCTTTGTTGAGATCTGTGTAGTCGACACACATACGCCAAGTGCCATTCTTCTTGAGGACCAGCACCGGATTAGCCAACCACTCAGGATGGAATACTTCAACGATAAATCCAGCCGCCAAGAGCCTGGCTACTTCTTCTCCAATAGCTTTGCGTCTTTCTTCATTGAACCGGCGGAGGAACTGCTTGACCGGTTTATACCTAGGATCAACATTGAGAGTGTGCTCAGCGAGTTCTCTCGGTACACCAGGCATGTCAGAAGGCTTCCATGCAAAGATGTCCCGATTCTCACGGATGAACTCGATGAGCGCGCTTTCCTATTTCGGATCCAAGTTAGCGCTGATGCTAAACTGCTTGGACGAATCACCAGGCACGAAGTCAACAAGTTTAGTCTCATCAGCCGATTTAAACTTCAGGGCCGGATCATGCTCCGTAGTTGGTTTCTTCAACGAAGTCATATCTGCTGGATCAACATTGCCCTTGTAAAACTTCAACTCCTCTGTTGCACAAACCGACTCAGCATAAGCCGCATCACCTTCCTCACACTCCAGAGCAATCTTGCGGCTTCCATGCACGGTTATAGTTCCCTTGTGACCTGGCATCTTGAGCTGTAGATAGACATAACAAGGTCGTGCCATAAACTTAGCATAAGCTGGCCGTCCAAACAGGGCATGATACGTGCTTCTGATTTTTACCACCTCAAAGGTCAAGGTTTCTGATCTCGAGTCATGCTCATCTCCAAAAGCCACCTCCAGGGCTATCTTACCAACAGGATATGCTGACTTACCAGGCACCACACCATGGATACCGTATTGGATGGTTTAAGATTTTTATCTGTTAGCCCCATGCGACGAAAAGTTTCATAATAAAGGATATTGATACTACTCCCTCCATCCATGAGTACCTTAGTGAACTTATAACCACCCACCTGAGGTGCCACCACCAGAGCCAGATGACCCGGATAGTCAACCCGGGGTGGGTGATCTTCTCTACTCCACACAATGGGCTGCTCGGACCAGTGCAAATAACGGGGCACCACCGGTTCAACGGCATTCACCACCCTTTTATGAAACTTCTGATCGCGCTTGTCCAAGCTAGTGGTGAAGACATGATACTGTCCGCTATTCAACTGCTTCGGGTTGCTCTGGTAACCCGACTGCCGCCGCTGCTGCTGATTGCCCTGATGATTATAGCCACCTTGGTTACCTTGATTACTTTGATTGTTATGTCCACCCTGATTGCCATGGAATCCTGAACCGGAATTTCCTCCGCCATAACCCGGCCCATGAGAACCAGAGCCCGAACCGCCACCTAATCCATGATCATACCGAAAAGAATCAGAATTTTTGAACTCTTGCATGATGTAACAATCTTTCCAGAGGTGTGTAGACGGTTCCTCCTTCGTCCCATGCTTTGGACAGGGTTGGTTCAACAGATACGACAAACGGTCCGGATTATGATTCGACATTCCACTGCGCCGGGGCGGTTTACCCTTACGCCGCTGGCCCTTATCGTGTGTATTAGTGTTATCCACAAAGTCTAAACTGTGGTCCGCTTTACGCTTGCCACCGTTTCCATGACCCGCCGGGTTGTGGTGCTGCCCCTTGGCGTTGCCGCTCTTCTTTCCCTTCCCTGTCTTATCATCGTCAGACTCGGGATCCTTGGTACTATCAGAGTCGGCATACTTCACCAGTGCAGCCATGAGGGTTCCCATGTCATTACAATGACGTTTGAGCCGTCCCAACTTCAACTTCAAGGGTTCAACCGACAATTGCCTTCCAATGTTAAAACTGCGGTGTCAGCATTGATGCAGTCTAATGAATGCAAAATCTCCGAAACCTGGCGCACCCAATGGGTTGTTGTCTCTCCTTCCTCCTGGACACAGGCAGCTAAGTCCACAATTGACATGGGCTGCTTGCATGTATCCTTGAAATTCTGAATAAACCGGGCTCTCAACTCGGCCCATGACCTGATAGAATTAGCCGGTAAGCTCTTTAGCCAAGTGCGGGCCGTTCCTTCTAGCATCATGGTGAAGTAGTTCGCACATGCCGCATCATCCACGTCCAGCATCTCCATGGCCATCTCGTAGGTTTCAACCCAAGTTTCAGGGGATAACTCGGCGGTGTAATTCGGCACCTTGCGCGGGCCCTTGAAATCCTTGGGGAGGCGCACATTGCACAACGCTGGGACAAGACATGGCACTCCCAAGGAACTAGAGGTAACTCCTGGTTCCACTGATGTGGTTGGACGAACCGGAGTAAGCTGACGGGCCTCGTGCTGCGCCGCTAACTCGGCCTCTCTGCGTGCCCGAGCCCGGTCCACCACCTCCTGAGAATCACCAGCACCACCCGTCGGGTTATGGCCACGGGGCGGATCACGGTTCTGCGCATTGCTTGATACCGCCGGTTCATCCATACGCCTGCTTTAACTCCGGCTTGGACGGGGAGTGGAATGAATCCGATCGCGACTATATGAATAAGCCTCCCGTTGAACCAAGGCTGTCTGAAGAAGCTCCTTAACCCGACGCGTCTCGACCGCTGCTGGAGAATCGCCTTCGATCGGGATGGCCGCCAGCCGTGAAGCGGCAGCGACAATGTTGTCCATTGGGTTAGAATAATGACCCGGTGGCGTGGGGACATGAGGTACCACAATGTTGTTCTGACGAGGCGGATCCACCAAACGTGGCTGAACCAGCGCCCTTGCTCCGGGTGCCTCTGCCCGGTTTACCACCGGCGGATTACTGGTCCCTGCTCCTGGGGTGTTAAAGAGATTTCTAGCATCATAAACCGGCGGCAGGCGAGATCGATGCCTTCTCTTCAGGACTTCGTTCGACGCACTCTGATCCAGCATAATCCGGTAAGCTTGTGCATCCAAAGCGGCCCACTCCGCGGCTATCCTGGTATCCTCAGCTGCTAAGTCGGCTTTTGCCTGGGTGATCTGATTTTTCACTTTCGCGATTTCCGTATTGTGTGCATCCTGATCAGCCGGGTTAACCTCCACCATCAGCGTTGCCAACACATCAAACAAATCAGATAGAACCTGAGTTGGCGGTCGCACAGGGCCTCCTGCCCCAGCCGCTGCCACCGCTGCTGATCCGGAAACCATCACCGCTGCGGTCGAAGAGTGGAGCGCTGGTTGCGTGCCGGCCATGAAGATCGCCACCCGGTTTGGCAGATCAAAGGGGTCCGTAATACTGTCGCCATCGGAACAGCCCCCAATCCGGCCATCTTGTAACTGATATAACGACTCGGTCTCTCCAGTCAATGACTCGTCGCCGGAATAAACGACGGTCTCACAACCAGATTCCGATCTATCCTCAGATTCACCTCCATGGATGACTCCCACGAAGGCACGCTTCATGACAGGCTTGACCCAGGCAGATCTCGCACGCTGAGCCGTTTCGACGAGGTCGGTGCAGATGTCCGGCTCAGGGCCCGGTTCGCCGATCTTGCCAATGAAAATGTGTATGCCACCAAAGGGGACCCGGTACCCGTACTCGATTGAGCCGGGCTCGGGGCCCCAGCCTGCATCGTCGATGTAGAGCTTGCCGCGACGACTCTTGGTCATCCGGCCCATAGCGTAACCATTGAGTCCTTCGAAGTTGCCCTCCAAGGACTTGAAACCATCGTGCGATAGCCCCACGGTGGGCGCCAACTGTCGTGGTTTTGTCACGGCAGATGTCCTAGAGAAAGGACTTAGTCGTGGAGCTATCGCTACGGGTTAGCTTAAAGGGGTTAAAGCGGACAAGGGACGCAAGAGAGTTTTATACTAGTTCGGCCCCGTACGATGAAGGTAAAAGCCTACGTCTAGTTGTGATGGAATTGATGGGGTTTCGATGACCAGGGAGCGAATACGCTTTGCCTGAGTCTCGAGTTGTTGTCCGTTCTCCCTGAACCGCCGCCGGGTCGTCCCCTTATATACATGGGTTGACGCCCGTCGGTTTACAGACTCCGAGGCCGGCTCATAATCATGTCCGGCTCGGTCTCTGCTACTTCTATCTTACAACACAAGTTTACATCTCAATGCCGGTTTGTGTCTACAGGCCTTAAACCGGCTTTGGGCCCTGGGCCTTCATGAAGCGTCACCGTCTGTCTTCATGGGCTTCAGATACAGATGAACTACTTATGAAGTTAACCCGGCCCCTCCTGGCCGGTTTACGCCCAGTGGTAATATCCCCAACACACCTCCTGAGCAAATCAAAGTTGAACCTAATATTGCTATTGTTAAAGATCTCTTGTCTGATAATATTGATGGGCATGTTATTTATTTCTGTGATGAAACTGCTAGAATTGCCAAACCTTGTGCTAAAGATAAACATAGACCTGTGGTAGGCATGCCTGTTATTTCTGTTAAAATAGGAGATCATTGTTATCATGGCTTATGTGATCTGGGTGCTAGTGCTAGTGCAATACCTTTTGACTTATACAAAGAAATTATGCATGATATTGCACCTACTGAGTTAGAAGATATTGATGTCACAATTAAACTTGCCAATAGAGATACTATTTCACCAATGGGAATTGTTAGAGATGTTGAAGTCTTGTGTGGGAAAAGTAAATATCGTGCTGATTTTCTTGTTCTTGGCTCCCCACAAGATAGCCTTTGTCCCATTATATTTGGTAGACCCTTCTTGAACACTGTTAATGCTAGGATAGACTGCGAAAAGGATGTTGTTACTATTGGTCTAGGTGATATGTCTCACGAGTTTAATTTCTCTAAATTTCGTAGACAACACCGTGAAGAGGAATTACCTAGTAAGGATGAAATTATTGGTCTTGCTTCTATTGCCGTGCCTCCTAGTGATCCTTTAGAACAATATTTGCTAGACCATGAAAATGATATGTTTATGAATGAAAGAAGGGAAATAGATGAAGTGTTCTTTAAACAGGAACCCATCCTGAAACACAATTTGCCTGTTGAAATCCTAGGGGATCCTCCTCCACCCAAGGGTGATCTCATGTTTGAGCTCAAACTATTACCTGATACTCTTAAATATGTTTATCTTGATGAGAAAAAGATATATCCTGTTATTATTAGTGCTAACCTTTCAGAGCATGAAGAAGAGAGATTATTGAAAACTCTGAAGAAGCACCGTGCTACTATTGGATATACTCTTGATGATCTTAAGGGCATTAGTCCCACTCTATGTCAACATAAAATAAATTTGGAGGAAGATGCCAAACCAGTTCGTGATCATCAACGATGGCTGAATCCTGAGATGAAAGAGGTGGTAAGAAAAGAAATACTAAAGCTCCTTGAGGCAGGTATAATTTATCCCGTTGCTGATAGTCAATGGGTAAGTCCTATCCATTGTGTCCCTAAGAAGGGAGGTATTACTGTCGTTCCTAATGATAAAGATGAATTGATTGCGCAAAGAATTATTACAGGTTATAGGATGGTAACTGATTTCCGCAAATTAAATAAAGCTACTAAAAAGTATCATTACCCCTTACCTTTTATCGATCAAATGCTAGAAGGATTATCTAAACATACACATTTTTGCTTTCTAGATGGTTATTCTGGTTTCTCTCAAATACCTGTGTCAGCCAATGATCAATCAAAGACTACTTTTACTTGCCCTTTTGGTACTTTTGCTTATAGACGTATGCCTTTTGGTTTATGTAATGCACCTGCTACCTTTCAAAGATGCATGATGGCTATATTCTCTGACTTTTGTGAAAAGATTTGTGAGGTTTTCATGGACGATTTTTCCGCCTATGGATCCTCTTTTGATGATTGCTTGAGCAACCTTGATCGAGTTTTGCAGAGATGTGAAGAAAATAATCTTGTCTTGAATTGGGAAAAGTGCCACTTTATGGTTAATGAAGGTATTGTCTTGGGGCATAAAGTTTCTGAAAGAGGTATTGAGGTTGATAAAGCCAAGGTTGATGCTATTGAAAAGATGCCATGTCCCAAGGACATCAAAGGTATAAGAAGTTTCCTTGGTCACGCCGGATTTTATAGGAGGTTCATTAAGGACTTCTCAAAAATTTCTCGGCCTCTGACTAATTTATTACAAAAAGATATACCATTTGTCTTTGATGATGATTGTGTAGAAGCATTTGAAATACTTAAGAAAGCATTGATCTCTACACCTATTGTTCAGCCACCTGATTGGAATTTACCCTTTGAAATTATGTGTGATGCTAGTGATTATGCTGTAGGTGCTGTTCTAGGGCAAAGAGTTGATAAGAAATTAAATGTTATTCAATATGCTAGTAAAACTCTAGACAATGCTGAGAGAAATTATGCCACTACTGAAAAAGAATTCTTAGCAGTCGTATTTGCTTGTGATAAGTTCAGACCTTATATTGTCGATTCTAACGTAACTATTCACACGGATCATGCTGCTATTAAATATCTTATGGAAAAGAAGGATGCTAAACCTAGAATTATTAGATAGGTTCTCTTGCTACAAGAATTTGATTTGCATATTGTTGATAGAAAAGGAGCTGAGAACCCCGTTGCAGACAACTTGTCTAGGTTAGAGAATGTTCTTGATGACCTACTACCTATTGATGATTGCTTTCCTGATGAACAATTAAATGTCATAAATACTTCTCGTACTGCTCCATGGTATGCTGATTATTCTAATTATATTGTTGCTAAATTTATACCACCTAGTTTCACATACCAGCAAAAGAAAAAGTTTTTCTATGATTTGAGACATTACTTTTGGGATCCCACATCTTTATAAAGAAGGACTAGATGGTGTTATTAGACATTGTGTACCTGAGCATGAACATGAACAAATCCTACGCAAGTGTCACTCCGAAGCTTATGGAGGACACCACGCTAGAGATAGAACTGCACATAAGGTATTGCAATCCAGTTTTTATTGGCCTACTCTCTTCAAGGATGCCCGTAAGTTTGTCTTATCTTGTGATGAATGTCAAAGAATTGGTAATATTAGTAGACGTCAAGAAATGCCTATGAATTATTCACTTGTTATGGAACCATTTGATGTTTGGGGCTTTGATTATATGGGACCTTTTCCTGCCTCTAACGGTTACACACATATTTTAGTTGCTGTTGATTACGTTACTAAGTGGGTAGAAGCTATTCCAACTAGTAGTGCTGATCATAACACTTCTATTAAAATGCTTAAAGAAGTTATTTTTCGAAGGTTTGGAGTCCCTAGATATTTAATGACTGATGGTGGTTCACATTTTATTCATGGTGCTTTTCGTAAAATGCTTGCTAAGTATGATGCTAATCATAGAATTGCATCCCCTTATCACCCGCAGTCTAGGGGTCAAGTAGAATTGAGTAATAGAGAGCTCAAATTGATTTTGCAAAAGACTGTCAATATATCTAGAAAGAATTGGTCCAAGAAACTTGATGATGCATTATGGGCATACAAAACTGCATATAAAAATCCTATGGGTATGTCTCCGTATAAAATGGTTTATGGAAAAGCATGTCACTTACCTCTCGAACTAGAACATAAGGCTTATTGGGCTATTAAAGAGCTCAACTATGATTTCAAACTTGCCGGTGAGAAGAGGTTATTTGACATTAGCTCACTTGATGAATGGAGAACCCAAGCCTATGAAAATGCCAAGTTGTTTATAGAAAAAGTTAAAAGATGGCATGACAAAAGAATACAAAAGCGTGAGTTTAGTGTAGGTGATTATGTATTGCTATACAACTCTCGTTTAAGATTTTTTGCAGGAAAACTTCTCTCTAAATGGGAAGGTCCTTACATTATTGAGGAGGTCTATCGTTCGTGTGCCATAAAAATCAACAACTTCGAAGGCACAAATCCGAAGGTGGTGAACGGTCAAAGAATCAAACATTATATCTCAGGTAATCCTATAAATGTTGAAACCAATGATATTGAAACCGTAACCCCGGAGGAATACATAAGGGACACTTTCCGGAACGTTCCAGACTCCGAAAAGGAATAGGTATGTGGTACGGTAAGTAAACCGACTCCAAAACAGTTCTAAAGGCAATATTTCTCCGTTTTGGAATATTTAGAAAAATAGAAAAATAAGAAGCAGTCCGGGAAGGACACGAGGGCTCCACGAGGGTGGAGGGCGCGCCCCCTAGCTCGTGGGCACCTCGTGCGCTCTCCGGACTCCGTTTTCCTGCACGATACGTATTTTGGTCGGTAAAAATTCATTATATATTCTCCCGAAGGATTTGACTCCTGTATCACGCAATTATCCTCTGTTCTTTTTTCGAGCTATTTTTCTGACAGATCTAGATTATCATGACGTCTCCAAGTGCCCCCAAGGACAAGTTCTTCGAGAAGGTCATTAACCCTTACCTCGCGGAGGTGCTGCGACACCCTCAAACCATTGAGATGCGTGATGGGTTGCTGCACATCCGCGATGTTGAGGGACCGAAGGGGATCGGAAGCGTGGAGACGAGGCTCGAAGCAATGGAGCAACAAGTTTTCAAGTGCCAAGGGATGGTGGAACGTGGACTCAACTCCAACCACATGATGATCGTGGAGTTCACCAACAACCACAAGCTGGATGCCAACAACATTGGGGAGACCATCTTCAAGCTTCACGAGAAGATCGAGCACCTTCAGGCCCAAATCTATGACCTGCAAAACCAAAATTGTGAGTATGAATATAGATTCAAAAGGATGAGTATGGCTGCAGATTTGAGGATCCCGGAGACTCAATCATCCTTCTATGATGGTGAGCCTATGCCTTGGAAGATGGACGACAAGCCCGCATCATCAACAACCCCGCCACCTTCCTCACCAACAAAGGAGACATAATCACATGGGTATGGGCACTCCCCTTGGCAACTGCCAAGCTTGGGGGAGATGCCCCGGTATTGTATCACCATCACACTCCTATCTTTACCGTTTTTTTTCTTAGTTCAATCCTATTAGTAGTATCTTGACCTAGTAGAATAAAGTTTATGGCATGATCTAGTTTCGAGTTTTGCTTTATGATCTCTCTATGTAATCGAGTCCGTGAGCTATATAATAAAGATTAGTGTTGAGTCAAGGGCTTGATTATTTTGCCATGATCTTGAGTGAATAAAAGAAAAGAGAAAATAATAACAAAGGTAAAAAAGAGATCATATTGATCTTATTGAGAGTAATGACTTCACATAGAAAGAGTATGATGATTAAAAATTGTTGAGAGTTGACAAGCATAGCTTTGGTCATCGTTGCAATTAATAGGAAGTAATAAAGAAAGAGAGGTTTCACATATAAATATACTATCTTGGACATCTTTTATGATTGGGAGCACTCATTAAAATATGACATGCTAAAGAGTTGATGTTGGACAAGGAAGACAACGTAATGGGTTATGTTTTCTTATATCTGAGATAAAGTATATTGTCATGGATCATCCAACATGTTGAGCTTGCCTTTCCCCCTCATGCTAGCCAAATTCTTTGCACCAAGTAGAGATACTACTTGTGCTTCCAAATACCCTTAAACCAGTTTTGCCATGAGAGTCCACCATATCTACCTATGGATTGAGTAAGATCCTTCAAGTAAGTTGTCATCGGTGCAAGCAATAAAAATTGCTCTCTAAATATTTATGATTGATTGGTGTGGAGGAAATAAGCTTTATACGATCTTGTGATGTGGAAGAAATAAAAGCGACGGACTGCATAATAAAGGTTCATATCACAAGTGGCAATATAAAGTGACGTTCTTTCGCATTAAGATTTTGTGCATCCAACCCTGAAAGCGCATGGCAACCTCTGCTTCCCTCCGCGAAGGGCCTATCTTTTATCATTATCTTCTACCTTATGCAAGAGTCATGGTGATCTTCACCTTTCCTTTTTACATTTTATCCTTTGGCAAGCACAGGATGTTGGAAAGATCCTGATATATATATATCTAATTGGATGTAAGTTAGCATGAACTATTATTGTTGACATAACCCTTGAGGTAAAAGGTTGGGAGGCGAAACTATAAGCCCCTATCTTTCTCTGTGTCCAATTAAAACTCCGTAACCACAAGTATTGCATGAGTGTTAGCAATTATGAAAGACTAAATGATAGTTGAGTATGTGGACTTGCTAGAAAGCTCTGACATAGACTCTTTGTGATGTTACGATAAATTGCAATTGCTTCAATGACTGAGATTATAGTTTGTTAGTTCTCAATAAAGTTTCTGATTCATACTTTGCATTGTGAATAGATTATTACTTGAGCATAAGAAATCATATGACAATATTCATATATGTTGCTGTTATGAGAACAATCATGATGCCCTCATGTCCGTATTTTATTTTATCGACACCTCTACCTCTAAACATGTGGACATATTTATCGTTAACGGCTTCCGCTTGAGGACAAGCGAGGTCTCAGCTTGGGGTAGTTGATACGTCCATTTTGCATCATGCTTTTATATCGATATTTATTGCATTATGGGATGTTATTACATGTTATGTCACAATACTTATGCCTATTCTCTCTTATTTTACAAGGTTTACATAATGAGGGAGAATGCCGGCAGCTGGAATTCTGGGCTGGAAAACGAGCAAATATTAGAGACCTATTCTGCACAACTCCAAAAGTCCTGAAACTCCACGAAAGTTATTTTTGGAAATAACAAAAAATACTGAGCGGAAGAAATACATCAGGGGGGCCACCACCTGTCCACGAGGGTGGGGGCGCGCCCTACCCCCCTGGGCGCGCCCCCTGCCTCGTGGGCCCCCTGTTGGCTCTCCGGTGGCCATCTTCTGCTATATGATGTCTTTCGTCAGAAGAAAAATCATAAGCAACCTTTCGGGACGAGACTCCGCCGCCACGAGGCGGAACCTTGGAGGAACCAATCTAGGGCTCCGGCAGAGCTGTTCTGCCGGGGACACTGCCCTCCGGGAGGGGGAAATCATCGCCATCGTCATCACCAACACTCCTCTCATCGTGAGAGGGCAGTCTCCATCAACATCTTCACCAGCACCATCTCCTCTCAAACCCTAGTTCATCTCTTGTATCCAATTCTTTTCTCCATGTCTGGGATTGGTACCTGTAGGTTGCTAGTAGTGTTGATTACTCCGTGTAGTTGATGCTAGTTGGTTTATTTGATGGAAGATCATATGTTCAGATCCTTTATGCATATTAATACCCCTCTGATTATGAACATGAATATGCTTTGTGATTAGTTACGTTTGTTCCTGAGGACATGGGAGAAGTCTTGCTATTAGTAGTCATGTGAATTTGGTATTCGTTCGATATTTTGATGAGATGTATGTTGTCTATCCTCTAGTGGTGTTATGTGAACGTCGACTACATGACACTTAACCATTATTTGGGCCTAGAGGAAGGCATTGGGAAGTAATAAGTAGATGATGGGTTGCTAGAGTGACAGAAGCTTAAACCCTACTTTATGCGTTGCTTCGTAAGGGGCTGATTTTGATCCATATGTTTCATGCTATGGTTATGTTTACCTTAATACTTTTGTTGTAGTTGCGGATGCTTGCAATAGAGGTTAATCATAAGTGGGATGCTTGTTCATGTAAGAACAGCACCCAAGCACCGGTCCACCCACATATCAAATTATCAAAGTACCGAACGCGAATCATGTGAACGTGATGAAAACTAGCTTGACGATAATTCCCATGTGTCCTCGGGAGCGCTTTTCTCTATATAAGAGTTTGTCCAGGCTTGTCCTTTGCTACAAAAAGGATTGGTCCACCTTGCTGCACTTTATTTACTTTTGTTACTTGTTGCTCGTTACAAATTATCCTATCACAAATCTATCTGTTACCTACTATTTCAGTGCTTGCAGAGAATACCTTGCTGAAAACCGCTTATCATTTCCTTCTGCTCCTCGTTGGGTTCGACACTCTTACTTATCGAAAGGACTACGATAGATCCCCTATACTTGTGGGTCATCAGTGACGTACACCGTCAAGGTCTACGGTCAAGGGGGTCAGGGCGGACGCGAACCAGCCCAGGGCGCCGCCTGCTGCACTCCCAGCTGTACCAGCCTCCTCGCCGCATTCAAAAACCTACATTTAAAACCGCGTGGAATGCGAGAAACAAACTCCAGCCGCACACGTCCGTTCAGGAGCAGGACGCCGGCCAAGCTCCTCCTTCCGCCATTTTGTCCACTCTTTCGGCGGCATCCGACGAGAAGGAAGAGCAGTTCTCCGGCATAAAAGCCATCTGGGTGGCCCGCCGAGCCCGGCAGTTACAAGCGAGGCAGCTCGCTTCTCCACCTACCTCGCCTAGCCCGTCGGAGGCAGTTGCCGCACTAAGTCAGTGCGTGGTTCCGCAACTGGCCTCTCCAATACAACTCGAGGAAGAGTGCCGACTTGCTCCACGCCGGCTCGTCGGGGAGCACGGCGGCACGGGCATCGTCGCTGCCCTCGACGCCGCCGCGTCGTACATCGCCTCCAGTGTCTGTGACTGCGCCATGCGTCGTCGACGCGCTCGTAGCCGCGACATGTAGGCAGAGAAAGAAGCCGCCGCGGATGTCGACAAGGTGACGCGGCTATGCGGATGTCGACGAGGTGACGGGCAGAACGTCTCCGCCCGCCTCCATCATCGAGGAGAAGTAGAACACGGGAGGCCGCCGCCGATTGTATCCCATGAAGGCCACCTCCGAGGCGACGCCGGTGAATACAGCCGGTGTCTTGCACGACTCTTCTTCTGCCGGATGCTGGAGGAGGATAAAGAGATCGGGCGGCGACCATTTAGATTAGGCATTTCAATTCTACCAGGCTGGTTGTAATGGGAGTATTATAAGTAGTATCATGCATGCCAACTAGTAGTAGTAGGCAAATTTGATGAGGTGGCGTAGAATTAAATGAAGAAAGAGAGAGTTGAGTATCATATTATGATAACATATGGAATTAAGACATTTTCCAATGCAAATGTGCTTAGATGAGGTGCTAAGTGCATTAAATGGCTTAGCAACTCAAGTCTCCAATGCATAGGTGCTTAGTTTGTTGTTGCTAAGCTTGCTTCATTTAATTAGCTATAGACTCAAAACTGTCTTTCCACTATTTCTTCCCGGGGTCACCAAACTAGTCTCTCTCTTCTTAATTAACTTGCCATATCATATTTTATGCCTACGTGGCAGGCTTAGCAGCTATACATGGTGGAGCACTGGGAGAGGCCAAGGATGGTCATAGTGGGGAGTAACTTATAATGTAACATATTACTATGTTACTCTAAACATCTCTCTCCTCATTAACTACATGCCACATAAGCAAAATTTTCTTGGAGTTTGCTATGTTACTACCTAAGTTACTCTCACTATGAGGTGGGCGACGAGCTGACGAGGTAGCCCGATGACCCCTTGAGATTGAAAGGCACCCGCATGATCTCCTCTCCTCGTAGGGAAGGTCGGGGTCCATTGGGTACATCTCCGATGACATCCGCGGCTTCCGACGGCGTCGTTGCCATTTCATTAGTGTAAATAATTAGTCAATTCCTAGTCAACAATCAAAACCACCTGAACTCTAACATGCGAACAGTAAAACCGCTCAAGGGGGTGATATACCCGGTTTTAGATATTTGAGGGTAAAAATCGTACCAAAATTGACTTTGGGGGGTTATTTGTCCATCAACTTACATTTGAGGGTGAAAAATATACTTCTTTCATTGGTCCGCTGGTCAGAGTATTCTTTTTAGATTTATAACATGTGGGACCGAGTGTGAGCGAACTAACTGTTGGGGAATGTAGTAATTTCAAAAAATTTCCTACGCGCACACAGGATCATGGTGATGCATAGCAACGAGAGGGGAGAGTGTGTCCACGTACCCTCGTAGACCGAAAGCGGAAGCGTTAGCACAACGCGGTTGATGTAGTCGTACGTCTTCACGATCCGACCGATCCGAGTACCGAACGCACGGCACCTCCGAGTTCAGCACACGTTCAGCTCGATGACGTCCCTCGAACTCCGATCCAGCCGAGCTTTGAGGGAGAGTTCCGTCAGCACGACGTCGTGGTGACGGTGATGATGATGCTACCGACGCAGGGCTTCGCCTAAGCACCACTATGATATAACCGAGGTGGAATATGGTGGAGGGGGCACCGCACACGGCTAAGAGATCAAGAGATCAATTGTTGTGTCTATGGGGTGCCCCCTGCCCTCGTATATAAAGGAGCAAGGGAGAGGCCGGCCCTAGAGGGGGCGCGCCAAGTGTGGGGAGTCCTACTAGGACTACCAAGTCCTAGTAGGATTCCCCTTTCCTTTCCGGAGTAGGAGAGAAGGAAAGAGGGGGAGAGGGAGAAGGAAAAGGGGGCTGCACCCCTTGTCCAATTCGGACCAGAGGGGGGCGCGCGCCTCCTTCCTTTTGGCCTCTCTCCTCTATTCCCGTATGGCCCAATAATGCCCAATACTTCTCCCGGTGAATTCCCGTAACTCCCCGGTACTCCGAAAATACCTGAATCACTCGGAACCTTTCCGATGTCCGAATATAGTCGTCCAATATATCGATCTTTACGTCTTGACCATTTCGAGACCCCTCGTCATGTCCCCGATCTCATCCGGGACTCCGAAATACCTTTGGTACATCAAATCACATAACTCATAATACAAATCGTCATCGAACTTTAAGCATGCGGACCCTACGGGTTCGAGAACTATGTAGACATGACCGAGACACGTCTCCGGTCAATAACCAATAGCGGAACCTGGATGCTCATATTGGCTCCTACATACTCTACGAAGATCTTTATCGGTCAAACCGCATAACAACATACAGTGTTCCCTTTGTCGTCGGTATGTTACTTGCCCGAGATTCGATCGTCGGTATCTCAATACCTAGTTCAATCTCGTTACCGGCAAGTCTCTTTACTCGTTCCGTAATACATCATCCCGCAACTAACTCATTAGTTACAATGCTTGCAAGGCTTATAGTGATGTGCATTACCGAGTGGGCCCAGAGATACCTCTCCGACAATCGGAGTGACAAATCCTAATATCAAAATACGCTAACCCAACAAGTACCTTCGGAGACACCTGTAGAGCACCTTTATAATCACCCAGTTACGTTGTGACGTTTGGTAGCACACAAAGTGTTCCTCCGTTAAACGAGAGTTGCATAATCTCATAGTCATAGGAACATGTGTAAGTCATGAAGAAAGCAATAGCAGAATACTAAACGATCAAGTGCTAAGCTAACGGAATGGGTCAAGTCAATCACATCATTCTCCTAATGATGTGATCCCGTTAATCAAATGACAACTCATGTCTATGTCTAGGAAACATAACCATCTTCAACGAGCTAGTCAAGTAGAGGCATACTAGTGACACTCTGTTTGTCTATGTATTCGATCACACAAGTATTATGTTTCCGGTTAATAAAATTCTAGCATGAATAATAAACATTTATCATGAAATAAGGAAATAAATAATAACTTTATTATTGCCTCTAGGGCATATTTCCTTCAGTCTCCCACTTGCACTAGAGTCAATAATCTAGATCACATCGCCATGTGATTTAACATCAATAGTTCACATCATCATGTGATTAACACCCATAGTTCACATCGTCATGTGATCAACACCCAAAGGGTTTACGAGAGTCAATAATCTAGTTCACATCGCTATGTGATCAACACCCAAAGAGTACTAAGGCGTGATCATGTTTTGCTTGTGAGAGAAGTTTAGTCAACGGGTCTGCCACATTCAGAGCCATATGTATTTTGCAAATATTCTATGTCTACAATACTCTGCATGGAGCTACTCTAGCTAATTGCTCCCACTTTCAATATGTATCCAGATTGAGATTTAGAGTCATCCGGATCAGTGCCAAAACTTGCATCGACGTAACCCTTTACGATGAACTTTTTGTCACCTCCATCACCGAGAAACATATCCTTATTCCACTAAGGATAATTTTGACCAATGTCCAGTGATCTACTCCTAGATCACTATTGTACTCCCTTGCCAAACTCAGGGCAGGGTATACAATAGGTCTGGTACATAGCATGGCATATTTTATAGAACCTATAGCTGAGGCATAGGGAATGACTTTCATTCTCTCTCTCTCTATGTTCTGTCGTGGTCGGGTTTTGAGTCTTACTCAATTTCACACCTTGTAACACAAGCAAGAACTCTTTCTTTGACTGTTCTATTTTGAACTACTTCAAAAACTTGTCAAGGTATGTACTCTTTGAAAAAACTTATCAAGCTTCTTGATTTATCTCTATAGATCTTGATGCTCAATATGTAAGCAGCTTCACCGAGGTCTTTCTTTGAAAAAACTCCTTTCAAACACTCCTTTATGCTTTGCAGAATAATTCTACATTATTTCCGATCAACAATATGTCATTCACATATATTTATCAGAAATATTGTAGTGCTCTCACTCACTTTCTTGTAAATACAGGCTTCACCACAAGTCTGTATGAAACTATATGCTTTGATCAACTCATCAAAGCATATATTCCAACTCCGAGATGCTTGCACCAATCCATAGATGGATCGCTGGAGCTTGCACATTTTGTTAACACCTTTAGGATCGGCAAAACCTTCTGGTTGCATCATATACAACTCTTCTTTAAGAAATCTATTAAGGATTGCAGTTTTGTTATCCATTTGCCAGATTTCATAAAATGCGGCAATTGCTAACATGATTCGGACAGTCTTTAAGCATTGATACGAATGAGAAAATCTCATCGTAGTCAACACCTTGAACTTTGTCAAAAACCTTTTTCGAGAAGTCTAGCTTTGTAGATAGTAACACTACTAACAGCGTCCGTCTTCCTCTTGAAGATCCATTTATTTTCTATGGCTTGCCGATCATTGGGCAAGTCAACCAAAGTCCACACTTTGTTATCATACATGGATCTCATCTCAGATTTCATGGCCTCAAGCCATTTCGCGGAATCTGGGCTCATCATTGCTTCCTCATAGTTTGTAGGTTCGTCATGGTCAAGTAACATGACCTCCAGAACAGGATTACCGTACCACTTTAGTGCGGATCTCACTCTGGTTTACCTACGAGGCTCGGTAGTAACTTGACCTGAAGTTACATGATCATCATCATTAGCTTCCTCACTAATTGGTGTAGTAGTCACATGAACAGATTTCTATGACGAACTACTTTCCAATAAGGGAGCAGGTACAATTACCTCATCAAGTTCTACTTTCCTCCTACTCACTTGTTTTGAGAGAAACTCCTTCTCTAGAAAGGATCCATTCTTAGCAACGAATGTTTTGCCTTCGGATCTATGATAGAAGGTGTACCCAACTGTCTCCATTGGGTATCCTATGAAGACACATTTCTCCGATTTGGGTTTGAGCTTATCAGGATGAAACTTTTTCACATAAGCATCGCAACCCCAAATTTTAAGAAACGAAAACTTTGGTTTCTTGCCAAACCGCAGTTCATATGGTGTCATCTCAACGGATTTAGATGGTGCCCTATTAATCGTGAATGCAGCTGTCTCTAATGCATAACCCCAAAACGATAGTGGTAAATCGGTAAGAGACATCATAGATCGCACCATTTCTAATAAAGTACGATTATGATGTTCAGACACACCATTACGCTGTGGTGTTCTGGGTGGCATGAGTTTGTGAAACTATTGCACATTGTTTTAATTGATGGCCAAACTCGTAACTCAAATATTCGTCTCCGCGATCAAATCGCAGAAAACTTTATTTTCTTGTTACGATGATTTCTACTTCACTCTAAAATTCTTTGAACTTTTCAAATGTTTCAGACTTATGTTTCATCAAGTAGATATACCCATATCTGCTCAAATCATCTGTGAAGGTGAGAAAATAACGATACCCGCCACGAGCCTCAACATTCATTGGACCACATACATCAGTACGTACGATTTCCAACTTTGCATCTTTTGGCTTCAATATTATGAATATGTGTGTCACTATGATCGAGATCCAACAAACTATTTTCATTGGGTTATGACCATCGAAGGTTGTATTCATGTAAACAAAACAACAATTATTCTCAGAGTTTAAATGAATAACCGTATTGTAATAAACATGATCAAATCATATTCATGCTCAACGCAAACACTAAATAACACTTATTTAGGTTCAACACTAATCTCGAAAGTATAGGGAGTGTGTGATGATGATTACATCAATCTTGGAACCACTTCCAACACACATCGTCACTTCACCCTTAACTAGTCTCTGTTTATTTTGCAACTCCCGTTTCGAGTTACTAATCTTAGCAACTGAACTAGTATCAAATACTAAGGGGTTGCTATAAACACTAGTAAAGTACACATCAATAACATGTATATCAAATATAGCTTTGTTCACTTTGCCGTCCTTCTTATCCGCCAAATACTTGGGGCAGTTCTGCTTCCAGTGACCAGTCCCTTTGCAGTAGAAGCACTTAGTCTCAGGCTTAGGTCCAGACTAGGGTTTCTTAACTTGAGCAGCAACTTGCTTGCCGTTTTTCTTGAAGTTCCCCTTCTTCCCTTTGCCCTTTTCTTGAAACTAGTGGTCCTGTCAACCATCAACACTTGATGCTTTTCTTGATTTCTACCTTCGTCGATTTCAGCATCACGAAGAGATTGGGAATCGTTTCCATTATCCCTTGCATATTATAGTTTATCACGAAGTTCTAGTAACTTGGTGATAGTGACTAGAGAACTCTGTCAATCACTATATTATCTAGAAGATAAACTCCCACTTGATTCAAGTGATTGTAGTACTCAGACATTCTGAGCACATGCTCACTAGCTGAGCAATTCTCCTCCATCTTGTAGGCAAAGTGCTTGTCAAAGGTCTCATACCTTTCGACATGGGCATGAGTCTGAAATACTAATTTCAACTCTTGGAACATCTCACCTGCTCCGTGGCATTCAAAACATCTTTGAAGCTCCGATTCTAAGCCATATAGTATGGTGCACTAAACTATCAAGTAGTCATCATATCGATCTTGCCAAACGTTCATGACGTCTACATATGCTCCTGCAATCGGTCTGGCACCTAGCGGTGTATCAAGGACATAATTCTTTTGTGCAGCAATGAGGATAATCCTCAGATCATGGATCCAATCCGCATCTTTGCTACTAACATCTTTCAACTTAGTTTTCTCTAGGAACATATCAAAAATAAAATAGGGGAGCTAAACGCGAGCTATTGATCTACAACATAGATATGTTAATACTACCAGGACTAAGTTCATGATAAATTAAAGTTCAATTAATCATATATTTAAGAACTCCCACTTAGATAGACATCCCTCTAACCATCTAAGTGATCACGTGATCCAAATCAACTAAACCATGTCCGATCATCACGTGAGATGGAGTAGTTTTCAATGGTGAACATCACTATGTTGATCATATCTACTATATGATTCACGCTCGACCTTTCGGTCTCAGTGTTCCGATGCCATATCTGCATATGCTAGGCTCGTCAAGTTTAACCTGAGTATTCCGCGTGTGCAAAACTGTCTTGCACCCGTTGTATTTGAACGTAGAGCTTATCACACCCGATCATCACGTGGTGTCTCAGCACGAAGAACTTTCACAACGGTGCATACTCAGGGAGAACACTTATACCTTGAAATTTAGTGAGAGATCATCTTATAATGCTACTGTCGATCTAAGCAAAATAAGATGCATCAAAGATAAACATCACATGCAATCAATATAAGTGATATGATATGGCCATCATCATCTTGTGCTTGTGATCTCCATCTCCTAAGCACCGGCATGATCACCATCGTCACCGGCGCGACACCTTGATCTCCACCGTAGCATCGTTGTCGTCTAGCCAATTATTGCTTCTACGACTACCGCTACCGCTTAGTGATAAAGTAAAGCATTACAGGGCGATTGCATTGCATACAATAAAGCGAGAACCATATGGCTCCTGCCAGTTGCCGATAACTCGGTTACAAAACATGATCATCTCATACAATAAAATATAGCATCATGTCTTGACCATATCACATCACAACATGCCCTGCAAAAACAAGTTAGATGTCCTCTACTTTGTTGTTGCAAGTTTTACGTGGCTGTTACGGGATGAGCAAGAACCGTTCTTACCTACGCATCAAAACCACAACGATAGTTCGTCAAGTTAGTGCTGTTTTAACCTTCTCAAGGACCGGGCGTAGCCACACTCGGTTCAACTAAAGTTGGAGAAACTGACACCCACCAGCCACCTGTGTGCAAAGCACGTCGGTAGAACCAGTCTCGCGTAAGCGTACGTGTAATGTGGGTCCGGGCCGCTTCATCCAACAATACCGCTGAACCAAAGTATGACATGCTGGTAAGCAGTATGACTTGTATCGCCCACAACTCACTTGTGTTCTACTCGTGCATATAACATCTACGCATAAAACCTGGCTCGGATGCCACTGTTGGGGAACGTAGTAATTTCAAAAAAATTCCTACGCGCACACAAGATCATGGTGATGCATAGCAATGAGTGGGGAGAGTGTGTCCACGTACCCTCGTAGACCGAAAGCGGAAGCGTTAGCACAACGCGGTTGATGTAGTCATACGTCTTCACGATCCGACCGATCCGAGTACCGAACGTACGGCACCTCCGAGTTCAGCACACGTTCAGCTCGATGACGTCCCTCGAACTCCGATCCAGCCGAGCTTTGAGGGAGAGTTCCGTCAGCACGATGGCGTGGTGACAGTGATGATGATGCTACTAACGCAGGGCTTCGCCTAAGCACCGCTACGATATGACCGAGGTGGAATATGGTGGAGGGGGCACCGCACGGCTAAGAGATCAAGAGATCAATTATTGTGTCTATGGGGTGCCCCCCTGCCCCCGTATATAAAGGAGCAAGGGTGAGGCCGGCCCTAGAGGGGGCGCGCCAAGTGTGGGGAGTCCTACTAGGAGTCCCAAGTCCTAGTAGGATTCCCCTTTCCTTTCCGGAGTAGAAGAGAAGGAAAGAGGGGGAGAGGGAGAAGGAAAAGGGGGCTGCACCCCTTGTCCAATTCGGACCAGAGGAGGGGCGTGCGCCTCCTTCCTTTTGGCCTCTCTCCTCTATTCCCGTATGGCCCAATAATGCCCAATACTTCTCCTGGTGAATTCCCGTAACTCCCCGGTACTCCGAAAATACCCGAACCACTCTAAACCTTTCCGATGTCCGAATATAGTCATCCAATATATCGATCTTTACATCTCGTCCATTTCGAGACTCCTCGTCATGTCTCCGATCTCATCCGGGACTTCGAACTACCTTTGGTATATCAAATCACATAACTCATAATACAAATCGTCATCGAACTTTAAGCGTGCGGACCCTACGGGTTCGAGAACAATGTAGACATGACCGAGACACATCTCCGGTCAATAACCAATAGCGGAACCTGGATGCTCATATTTGCTCCTACATACTCTACGAAGATCTTTATCGGTCAAACCGCATAACAACATACGTTCTTCCCTTTGTCATCGGTATGTTACTTGCCCGAGATTCGATCGTCGGTATCTCAATACCTAGTTCAATCTTGTTACCGGCAAGTCTCTTTACTCGTTCCGTAATACATCATCCCGCAAATAACTCATTAGTTACAATGCTTGCAAGGCTTAAAGTGATGTGCATTACCGAGTGGGCCCAGAGATACCTCTCCGACAATCAGAGTGACAAATCCTAATATCGAAATACGCCAACCCAACAAGTACCTTCGGAGACACCTGTAGAGCACCTTTATAATCACCCAGTTATGTTGTGACGTTTGGTAGCACACAAAGTGTTCCTCCGGTCAATGGGAGTTGCATAATCTCATAGTCATAGGAACATGTATAAGTCATGAAGAAAGCAATAACAGAATACTAAACGATCAAGTGCTAAGCTAACGGAATGGGTCAAGTCAATCACATCATTCTCCTAATGATGTGATCCCGTTAATCAAATGACAACTCATGCCTATGGCTAGGAAACATAACCATCTTTGATCAACGAGCTAGTCAAGTAGAGGCATACTAGTGACACTGTGTTTGTCTATGTATTCACACAAGTATTATGTTTCCGGTTAATACAATTCTAGCATGAATAATAAACATTTATCATGAAATAAGGAAATAAATAATAACTTTATTATTGCCTCTAGGGCATATTTCCTTCACTAACCTCAATCGATGACAAAATCGCCTGCCGGACGCACTTTGAGAGAGACGAGGAGCAAGAAGCGATACGGGCTGGTCGTGTCATGCAAGGAAACGGCTGGTCTCATGTTTAAAACTTGTTGTACTATAGTAGAGGTATATGTAGATGTAGATGTAGATGTAGATGTAGTGTAGACGTAGATGCAGATGTAGATGTACATGTTGAGATGTAGAGATAAGTGAGACTCACCAACGGTCACCAACGTAGGCCGAGTACGTGCACGAATCACCCACAAAAAAAAGGAGTACGTGCACGAAGAGAAAAATTGCACGCACGGACGCACATACTCTGTGCCTCATTCCCTAACACTCACGCGTGGGTACACGGTGGAGCTCATTTCTGGATGAAGAGGCAGCTCACGTGATAATTTGACGCGTTTGGTAGTTGTTCAATTAGTGGAGGGTCGGGAACCACGCGTGGACGAATCAAAGTTCGACCATAACACGGTGGCGTGTTTGTTTTCAATTTTTTTCTTCAATGGAACATACGTAGTTTTTTTCTTGAATGGCACGTCAATCGTGCACATACTCAATGATGGAGCACGGGATGGGATGGTAGCCATGGACATAGTCGGCCCTTTTTGGAGACTACTACACTGGTATTTTGTTGTACATTTTGAAAAAAACTACTACTTTGATGTGTTATGTCAACTCGCAGAATGATGAGAAGCTTGCTTACTACGCCCTCTACATAGCCCACACTTTGTACGGCTAGTTATAGTGGGAGTCACTTAGCGCACTCCATGAAAATTTTGCTTATGTGGCAAGTAGTTAATGAGAAGTGATAACATAATATGTTACTGTACTAACATAGCGTTTCCCAAGACAAGAAGAGTCTACAAGGTAATAAATGAAGCCATCATAACATTACTGTACTACTCCCTCCTTTCCGGTTTATAGGGCTCAATTCGAAAATCTCACCAACCAAGGTAGATGATGAGTGCTGGAATACTTTTTGTAATTTGCAAAAGCACCCAATTAATGCTCTTGTTTTCCTCAAAAATTTATGTTTACCATTGTATTAATTGCAATGCATGCATGCATAAAGTACATGCATTGGTCAATTTTCTCTTAATACTTGCATGCAATTATTTAATGCACCTTGAAATCAAAACTTGTGATGGGGAACAACTAAATTGATCCTTATAAAATGGAAAAACTAAGATTTTGAGATAAGCCCTATAAACGAGAAAGGAGGGAGTAGTAACATAGACTAGTGTCATATGCATGAAACTACTAGTGAGTATGGGAGCACATGATATTTCCCGATCCGGACCGATCCCAAGTTGGCTTCTCACCTTCTTGGCCCAACAAAAACCTCTCCCCCTCCCGGCGCCAGCTGAGCCCGCCGCTCCACATTGAGCAAGTCAGGGCGACGCGACCTCTCACTACTTCCGCCATTGAAGCGGCGCGCCGACCGAGGGCACCGGCCACTGCACGCTCGGCATTTCAGACTACACAGTGGAGAGTAACTTTAGAGCAAGTACTACAATTAATTGTCATAAGCAGGCTATAAGGATTTAAATATACTAGTATTTGTGCTTAGTTGAAGAGGATAGAAGAGGAGAGAGAAGAGAAGCGGGTTGTAAACTTGTAGCCGGTTGTCGCAGGAGCTCCAACATACTTTGTGAGACAAAAGGTCGGGCCATTATTAATGATATAGTATTATACTAAAGGGACTAACTATTGTACTAGGAGGCTATTAGGTTGGTTATGGATGATGTGTCAACTTCATATAGCCGGATGTTGGCTATACTATTGACCATGCTCTAAGTGTGGTGTGAGTAGGACTAAAGTTTAGTCCCATACTGCTAGGTGAGTGTGAGTTGCACCACTTTATAATGTGATCTATTCTAGCATTTGCATGAGCATGATAATAGGAAACCTACACGCGCGCTCTTCGGGAATGAGCCTGTCCAAGGACAAAAGCTATCCACGTGGTCTATATTTTTGTTGGTCGAAAAATTTATTAAGTCATTAATGAATAATTAACGGACGCCTTAATTACTCAGCCGTTTCTGATTCTTTTGGATAGTGGGGCTATTATTGACTTGGACGTGGGGTTTGGGCCAAAGGCCTACTATTATACTTGGTCTTACTCGCACGACCGACCTGACAGGCTCTACCCTAGCTGCCGCTGTATCATATAGTTTCGCACCGTTCCAGATCTTAGCACCGCCACACAATTATTCTCTAGCCCTCCTTCCGGCGTGCACCGCGAGAAGGGACACCAGTCCTCCGAACCCCGCCTTTTGTGATCCTGTACGGGAGAGGGGCGATCAGGTTTTTGGGGAGCACACTCCTGTGACTGCTGCCAGCAACGACTTCCTCAACGACAGCCTTCTTCCCCGACCTCGGTAACCTCTTCATCAATGACATGAGTGACAACATCAACCACAGCGGTTCTGCTCCCGCTGTACAGTATGTGATTCTGTCCTCCTGGTTTAGTCCGCATCATTACTTTGATCTTTGCAGTTGTCGTCATGATCTATTTACTGTTGATTCGGATTAAATCTCATAGTAAATTGCTCATATATTCAACAATCCAATCCAAAAACCTGATTATAGGCAATTTACTCCGAGTGGTTTTGCTGCGCTTTTGAAGCTGCCTACTTTTAAGGGGGTGCAATATAAAAGGTGGCGAACAAGAGCAGTATATTGGTTTCAGATCATGTACTGCTATGACGCCACTAAGGGTAAGCCTGAGGGCGATCTTACTCCTACACAGCAGGAAGCTTTTGAGAACATGGATACCCTCTTCAAAGCCGCCCTGCTGAGTGTTCTTAACGATTCCATTGTGGATTCATATATGTCGTTTGACAGCGGCAAAGACATGTGGGCTGCACTCGAGGCCACGTTTGGGGCCTCGGGCGCTGGCAACAAGTTGTACGTCATGGAGCAATTCTGTGACTACAAGATGACTGATGAGTGCTCTGTTGTTCAGCAAACTCATGAGATACAATCACTCGCTAAGGAACATGAGTACTTTAAGTGTGTGTTGCCGGACAAATTTGTTGCTGGGACCATCATTGCCAAGCTTCCACCTTCGTGGAACGATTTTGCTACTTCTCTGAAAAACAAGAGACATGAGTTTTCCGTTTCGGATCTCATTAGCACTCTTGATTTTGAAGAGAAGGCGAGAGCAAAAGACACACGTGCTCGGGTCGCTGAGGGAGCTTCTAGTGCCCACATGGTACACGAGAAGAACTTCCAGCCCAACCAGCCCCAAAAAAACAAGAACAAATCTCAGGGGAAAGGCAAGTTTGATGCAAAGAACAAGCCGTCACATTCTACCAACTTCAAGAAGAATTCTCATAACGGGAAGGGATACAAACCTCAATTTTGGTAGCACCGCACAAAATTTATATGGCTGCATCTACCTGCTGTCAGCTAACCTCATGGTGCTCAAGGTATTCCTACATTCGTAACTAGGTACAGTGACCACCGCAAGATGAAATAAGCTTATTCGTACGTTGACTTGCTGATTGCAGTGCGGAACGATCCTGTCATGTGTGGAGGAGCAAACAAGCAGTGCAGCCGAAGGTGGAAATGAACCAAGGACTTATGAAATTATATATAATCTTCCTCAGGCAGGTCAGTATCCCCTTCGTCCAAATGATCGTGTTTTGTCATGCCGAGCTATTGATATGTGCTACTGTTTTGCAACACCATTTAAGTATAGCTATTGTTTTCCTATCTTTTCAGATTTAGGACAATGAAGATGATTTCAGGGGAACTGCACAATATGGACTCATGTTGAGTCATCTCTATTGCCTCATGTGTTTGCTGCAAATGTGTTAGCATCAATTGCAAGATGAGGCAACTAGCTAGCTGTGGAGTTGCCAACATGCTCAAAGTGCTCGCAACATTGAGAAGAAATAAGCATGCCCAGGAAATTAATGCGTGCGCAGGGAGGCCCTTTGCTCAGAGAAGCATTGACCGATTTTCGTTATTTCCACACCTTCTCACAGCTTTGTATTGGTTATAGTATGGTGAATCATTGAGATGCATAAACATGCTGAACTTTTGTTCTTCTGAATGTTAGTATGCATACCGTATCTTCTGAAGCTTAGTTTAATGTGAATGTTGACTAGCCTGTGAACCTTCACAATCTAGTAAGTATATTGTAGGCCTGTTATTTGACACCTCACTTTGCCGCGCTACGCGACCAGTGTGAGTGTCTGCATCCAGTACCGCATCCTCTAATTTGGTGGATGCCAAGTTGAAAAAGGTTACCGATGAGTAGCCATAAGCTGGAAACGTCTCTTTTTTTCTTTCGAATGGGCAATAAGCTGGAGAGTGTCTCGAGCTGCCTCTAGCACAAGGCCCTCCAGTACGAAACACGGGCAACCGACTGGGCCGATACAAAAGCCTATCCATCTTAACGCCCATTTGTTTTTTTTTGCGAGGAGAAGCCCATATTTCTTAAAGAGGGGGCGATCCCAGAAAAACCCTCCTTCCTCCTCGCTTCCACTTATACTGTAGCTCGCTCTCCCGCTTCCGTCTCCCCCCGCTCCCCATCTTCCTCACTCGTCCAAAAAACCCCCGCTCACCTTCTTCCTCACTCGTACAGAAAACGCCTGCTCCTCTTCTTCCACTCCTACAAAAAAACCCCAGCCCTCCTTCTTCCCCACTCGAACTGCCACTAGGCTCGTCTCTGGCTACTCTGCTCAAACCCGTGAGCTCAGCGCAACGCCCACAAGGAAAATGGAGTCGTCTGGCCCCAGCGTCAAGAAGATGAGGCTCCTGCCAGCGGCGACGCCGGTTGTAGATCCCGCACCCGGTAGCGCGGGGAGAAGCGGCGAGCCCCCCCCCCCCACCTGGATCTGAGGAACCGGTTCTCCGGTGGACCGCATCAGCGATCTCCCGGACGTCATCCTTGAGGAGATCATCTCGCTTCTCCCCACCAAGGATTGCTACCGCAGACAAGTCCTCTCAACTCGGTGGCGCCCTCTATGGCGCACCGTGCCCCTCAATCTCGACTGTTATCAGATATCTGTCCTTCCTGAATTTGATCTCCTCAGAGTCATCGTCTCCTCACACTAGCAGGGCCCCGTTCAACGCCTCTGCATCCTGACACGCTACCTGCTGTCCATACCCGGCACGGTGGATGCTTGGCTGACATCCCCTGAATTCGGAAAACTCTAGCAGTTTGAGTTCTACCATTACCACAAAAGTTTCATACCACGAACACACCAAGAATTCGTGCCCACACCACCGTTGTCCATCTCGCGGTTTTCCTCCTCTCTCCACAGCGCCACTTTCGCCCGGTGCCATCTACCAGACTATCTGGTACAAATGCTTCGACTCCCACTGCTAATTTTTTTCCGCTTGTGGTGGTTTATCTGTCGGAGGCCTCCCTGCACAGCATCATCCACTCCAATTTCCCTGCCCTGGAGCGCTTGCTGACTATTTTGGGTATAGAGATCCCTATCAGTTGTCTCCAAATAAAGTCGCCTCACCTTAAAAGCATTGGAATTTGTTTTGAAGGACAACAGCTCATCATCGAAGATGCCCCTTCACTTCAAAGGTTGCTCCTTGATAATTGTTATAAACCTTCGCAAATAACTGTCGTCTCTGCGCTCAAACTGGAGACCTTGGGTGTAATTCGTGATCCGTTTAATGATCACAGGAAGTTGGTGTTTGGCTCCTCACTTTTTCAGGTACCGTATATTATCATCTACACATTTGTAATCATAAGCTGCATTTTTCATTTGTGCGCATAAGTTTTATATCATCTTGGAGTACACTTTGGGTACTAATATTATGCTATATGCTCAATGAAGAGTTGATGATTTCATGCACATTGAAAGCCCGTAATATTGTACTAGAATTAACCGTTCAGCTGTCGCTCTTTCGACATACTCTTTTTTCAGACCTTAACTATTTTCAATCTTCATGTTTACTTAGGTACTGCGACCACATGGAGAAAAACATATAACCAATCGGTGGCGTAATAAGCACAGGATTTTCTCAGTTCTCATGACATTCATTTGAGGACAATAACGATGGAAAGATATGCATCCAACTAGGCAAACAGAAGCTTTGTCACATTCTTCCTGTTGAATGCGAGGTAACTATTGTCCATGAGGCTTAAGTTTTACAGCAAGATATTTCTCACGGACGGACACATTGAACAGAAAAAAGAGAAGTTTCACGTGGACAAATGGGCTTCTAAACGTGCTCGGCTTCTATTTACAACAAGTTGTAGTCATCCTGAAATATTTTTTTTTGGAACATGATGTTGATTTTATGGATCAGACCGATCCATTTGTTTGTGACTGCGAAAAAGAGTGGTTGGGTTAGATGTTACTGCCATGTTAAATCTGGGTTTTGTCTAAGAATTTGATGAACAATTAATCCTTGGGCTTTTGTACCGTTTGTAAGCTTGAGTTGCATGTTGTTGCCCTCGTACTCCCCTCAACCTGCCACTAAACTGCCGCATCTTCCACGGTTGCTGTTTGTTCCCGTCCGAGGCCTCGCCGTCGTTCCCCGCCTTGGTTCGCTCGCTGTGCCCGCCGCCTTCTGGCGTTGTCAACATGGTCAACAACCAAGAGGAATCAGGAGATGACTGTACGTGGAGAGGCTGACAGTAGGGACCCACCAGGGCCATTGCATTACGCAAGCAGGTGCCTCGTTATTACAAGCCAAAAAAAATACTTCCTCCTAATTGTTTGACAACTAGGTCCCACACCATTGTCAATGTAGTCAATAAACGAGAAAATTACACAACGAGCGGATAACACTAGGGACCCAGCAGCTCGCCCAGTTGTTTTTTCGTTTGAGAGATGGAGCTCAACTGTGCGCTGTGCGGGCGCTGTGGCCCGTCTAACCCACGCTTACGCTTTTATTTAAGCACATGACGAGCCCAGTTGATATCTTTTTTCTTTCTGAAAATGGCTAGCCCAGTTCTTTTTTTGTGGAGAATACCAAAACCGAGGCCTACTTGCTTTTCTCAGCCCTGCTGGGCTACAAATCTTTCAAGACGAGAAGGGATGTAAGTAGTAAGAAATGGGCTTCCCCAAAAAATGGGCTATAAGTTGTAAGAAATAGGCCGTAAATTTTTAAACCAAAGCCAACCGGCAATTACATTAAAATATCATTTTTTTGAGATTTCTCTACTCTCTACTCTTATAAAAACCAAAGCCAACTGGCAATTACATTAAAATACCATCTTTCTCCCACAAGATAAACTACTCATACAAATGCATCTTCATGTTCCATGCAACGCACGGGCATCTTGCTAGTTAAGATTTTAAATTTCATTCATTTTTTTGTGGAGAATTGTTTTTTGAATTTTATTTTGATATAATTTTTTAAAATTATTTAACGTGACTCTAAATTTCGTGATTAAAAGAGTTCGGACCCCACCAAAATATGCAAAATTTCGTTGAATTTTTAGCAGTGCCTAGAATATATGGTCTGTAATGCTAATAAAAAGAATATGAGCTTCAAATATCCTTAAGAATTAGCAAATGGGCTGTAAATTATTAAAAATAATGGCAAATGGGTTGTATGTTGTTTTCCACATATTTGCAGGCTGACTTCTGGGCCTACTAGGTTGACGATGACGCTGTCCTAAATTTTTTTTGACGCGTACGCAAGGCTTTGTCAACTTAGTCACCACAGAGCAGTGACTGTTGGATGTCCATCCAACGGCCGCCGTGCTTCTTCAATCTCTGATCTTCCTGCTCCAACCGCCCAAACCAGCGCCGGCGGGACTGCGTGCACCCTCCTCCCGTGGCTGGCTGTGCTGCCGCCAGGCCATCCCTCTACCCACCCGCACATCCTGTTATTTTCCAGTGACGTCAGCCTCACCCCGCAGTCGAACAGTCAGCGCTCGTACTCCCCTCAGCGTGGGCATCCGCTGCGGTGGCTTCGTTGGCTCCGGGTCGTTCCCTTCCTGGGCCTCGCCCTCGTCCATCGCATTTGTGCTCTCGGCGCGGCGAGGTCAACATGGTCAACATACAACATCCATCGGAAGAGGCTAACAGTAGGGGCCCATACAAGGAAATGCCTCCTTATTATGCGCAAAATAATGATTCCTCCACCTGACAGCTGGGACCCACCGGAAGGGCCTCTGTATTTCGTGAAAAAAATGTTCCCCGCACTGTCAGCTCGGACCCACCAGCTATATCTTCGCACGCAAGGAAGTGCCTCCTTATTACGCACAAAAAAAGAATACCCCCTGCTAGCTGGGACCCACCGTATTGGGAGGCTGACTTGTGGGCCTACTAAGTTGACGGGGACGGAGCGCTTTGTCAACTTAGTCAATATGAACGATTTTAGCTCTAGTGACCGTACGATGTCCATCCAACGGCCGTAGTGCTTCTACAACCTCTGGTCTTCTTGCTCCAGCCGCCCAAAGCAGTGCCGGTCGTGCCGCCTGCTCCTACCTCACATGGCTGGCTGTGCTGCCGCGGAGGCCTCACCGCCCCCTACTACTCCCACCGCTGGCCAAGCCCTGCGGTGACGGCAGCCTCACACCGCAGCCGAACCAGTGAAACCTCGTACTCCTCTCCGCGTGGGCATCCACTGCCGCGTCTTCCCCGGCTCCGTGTCGTCCCCTTCCTAGGCCTCGTCGTCATCCACCGCCTTGGTGCTCTCGGCACGGCGTGGTCAATGTGGTCAACGACCGACTTCCATCGGAAGAGTACTGTACGTGGAGAGGCTGACAGCTAGGTACATGGCCGCAGCAAGGAAGTGCCTCCTTATTACGCAGAAAATAATGATTCCTCCACCTGATAGCAAGGACCCACCGGATGGGCCACTGTATTTCGTGAAAAAAAAAACGTTTCCGCCCTGACTGCTAGGACCCACCAACTACATCTTCGCACGCAAGGAAGTGCGTCCATATTGCGGGAAAAAATGATTTGTCCCCCCCTGACTGCTGGGACCCACCAGCTACATCTTCGCACGCAAGGAAGTGCCTGACAGTCGGGACCCACCTGGTCAAAGCGTATGTAGCATTGTCATTCTGGTCGCGAACGTGTACATACATACGATCGGTCTGTCTGCAGGCTGCAGCGATGAACCGTGGCCGTGTAAGGAAGGGCACATGTCGTAGTAGAGGCGCGCACGTGTCGTAGTAGAGGCGCGCATGTAGCATGTACACGTACGTACAACGGCCAGGATGCAAGAAAGTAAATACGGCCACGTACGTACATACGGGCGGGGTCTCGAACGCCTACTCACGCATACGTACGGCCAGGTCTCGTGTACATGGCTGGGTCGGAATGGAGAAACTGCGTCGTTGTCGTGTTTATGGGGAGGCAACCGGCTGGGTCGGAACGAAATGCGTCGTCGTGTTCATCGGGAGCCAACCGGCTTGGACGGAATAGTCGATGGAAACGAGGCCTGGCGTATCGCAGAACAGAGGAAACGGCCTTGTGTTCGACCGGCCACGGTCGAAACGGGATCCTGTTCATCGGGAGGGGTCTGGCATACCGCAAAACGGAGGAATCGGACTTCTCTTGGACCTTCTACGGTTGAAACGGGGTCCTGTTGATCGGGAGGGGTGTGGTGTACCGCAAAACGGAGGAAACAGACTTGTGTTGGAGCGCTACGGTCGAAACGGGGGTCCTGTTCATCGGGAGGGGTGTGGCGTACCGCAAAACAGGACTCCACGGGATACTGTTCATCTCCATCGTCGACCTACTCCAACCTCCACGGGCTACTGTTCATCCACTGTCGACCTCCTCCAGCCTCCACCTGCGACTGTTCATCCACGGGCTCCTGTTCATCAAGCCTCCACCGCGTGCTCCTCCACTGGCTACTGTTCAACCAGCCCTCTCCACGGGGTCCTGTTCAACCACCCCTCCAGGGGCTACTGTTCATCCAGCCCTCCACCAGCTATTGTTCAACCAGCCCTCCACGGGGTCCTATTCATCCAGCCCTCCACGGGGTCTGTTCATCCACCCCCAACCGGCTCGATCGATTGGGGTCCTGTTCATCCAGCGGCGATACCACGAGGTCCTGTTCGTCCAACCCCCCACCGGGAACTGTTCATCCAAACCCACCCAACAACGCTCACTGTTCATCCAGAGGCAACATCGATCGGCTTCAGTTAGCAGCAGTAGCGAATGAATCACTCGGGTTCAGTTAACAGCAAGGGATCGATCGATCGCTCGGGTTCAGTAACGCGTAGCCTGCAGTGCAATCGCTCGGGTTCAGTTAGAGCCCAATGCCTTGCACACACGCGCGTACGTACGAGAGAAACGTGCATCGATCGGCCCCCGACCACCCACCGTAACCGGGAACTCCCCCGATATTTTCCTCACCCTCGCTTCTACCACGGTTTTTTCTGTCATGGACGGCCCAAAGAATGTCATGCAGCTGCGTCTCCGGCCCGCCCAGGACGAAAAGCCCATTTTCTGTCATGATTTTTTGTCATAGAAGTAGGAGCCCACCACATCTATGATGATACAGGGTTTTGTCACAATTATCGTCATAGAAGTGTCATAAGTATGACAGAAACAAAATTCGTTCGGCCCAAAATCCACGGATGCGTCTTTTTTTGTAGTGTGTTCTCAAATCCATAATAGTATTCAATCTGATAATAGTGATACCTCAAAGGTAAAACTCAATTCATCACAAGAAGGTAGAGGGGGAAGAACACCATAAGATCCAACTATAATAACAAAGCTCACCGTACATCAAGATCCTGCCAAATCAAGAACACGAGGGAGGGAGATCAAACACATAGCTACTGGTACATACACTCAACCCCGAGGGTGAACTACTCCCTCCTCGTCATGAAGACCGCCGGGATGATGAAGATGGCCACTGGTGATGGTTCCCCGCTCTGGCAGGGTGCCGGAACAGGGCCCCAATTGGTTTTTCGTGGCTACAGAGGCTTGCGGCGGCGGAACTCCCGATATAGGGTCTGTTCTGGAGGTTTTGGGATTTATAGGAAGTGTTGGCGTCGGGGACAAGTCAAGGGGGCTCACGAGGCGACGACAAGGATGTGGGGCGTGCCCTAGGGGGGTGCCCTCCACGCTTGTGGTGGCCTCGGGACTCTTCTTCGATATCTTTTCGTTCCAGTATTTTTTATATTTTCCAAAAATATTCTCCGTAAATTTTCAAGTCAATTGGACTCTGTTTGATATTCCTTTTCTGGGAAACTCAAAAACAAGGACAAAACAGAAACTAGCACTGGGCTCTAGGTTAATAAGTTAGTCCCAAAAATCATACAAAATAGCATATAAATGCATATAAAACATCCAAGATGGATAATAATAGCATGGAACAATAAAAAATTATAGATACATTGGAGACGTATCATCGCCCTTGGTACCAACTTTGTTGCCAAACATAACTGACAGGCTATCCTCTGACATGCCTTGCTATAATAACCGTGCAATAAGTCATCATTCTTCCTACTTTTGACCCACATGACGGGCCCATAACCCACAGTTCCATAGGATTGAAACCTGACTCTCCTGTACATCCTTGATTCCGAAGTATCCTTTGCACTTGACCTGGTATGTAATTCACGAGCAACCGTCCTAGAGATGATCTATTCTGGTATCAGACACAATACTTATTCTGTTGTCCTGAACCCCTTTCACACTCTATTTCAGGCAACGAACGATTGTCTATCTGCTTGAAACTTCTTGTTGTGCCTTCTTATTTCGCTCTCGGTGTTTTCCTTAAGTTCAATTCGAGATATACTTCCTGCCACATTCCCTGAACTATCTACAGATAATCAACCTTGTTAGGTCCATTCTTCCGGAGTTACCCCTTGTCCCTTCGTAAGTACAGCTAAGATCCGGAAGGAAGAACGACGACTTCATCATGATGACCGGAAGTAGAGAAATGAAGACATCAACAAAAGGGATCAACCTCTTCGAGAAGAGCAACAAAAAACGAGAAGACTCGATAGAATTTCGTAACCAATTCCTCCCCCTTAACTCTACCTCCTAAATCTCGGGACAAGATTTCTTGTAGTGGAGGAGATTTGTAACACCCCCACTGTCCTGGTACAGTAATTCCACACTAATGGTGCCATGTCATCAAGAATTAACTAAGCCAAGTTTCCACTTGAGAATAATCAATCAAATTCAAATTTCAATTTTGTAGTGAATATAAAAGTTGATCATATCTGAGAACTAAATAGTTATAATTTAGCAAATATTCCACCACTAATTGTGTTCAGGAAAACAACATTAATAAAATTCAGGAAAAGCCCCTGGAAAATTAAAACAGTACCAAACAACTCCATTTAATCCCTTTTCTAATTAAGAAAAATTCGTATGGATACAGTTAACCATCTAACCTTTTTTGGCAGTGCCAAATAATGCAAGGTTAATTATGTGACAAGTTGCACATTTTACAAAAGTCATTTGGTGGCTCAACTTAATACAAAATAGAGGACAGAATAGGAGACATAAAAAGAAAATGAAAAGACATAACATCTACTGTGCCGCTGGGCTCTAGTGCTACAGTACAAGAGAGCCCAGCCCACCAGGGCCCTTCCCCAAACTCTGTACAGAGGCAGAGAGCCCATGGCGTTGTGCACGTGCGCACGCCGTCCACGCGCCCGATGGCGCGTATCGAGCATCCACGGCACCCTGGTGGTGGTTAAAGAACACCCCCGACCCCCAGGATGAACCCTAGACCCCCCAAAACACCCGCTCCTTCCTTCATTCGTGATCTGGTAGATGAACAGAAGCTCGGGACACCTCCGCTCGTGATCACCGTGGCCAACGGCCTCCCCGGCGGCCAGGACCGCGCCAGGAGGGCCGCCTTCGTGGACCTCGTTTTCCCCCTGTAGCAGATCGACGGAGACGCCCTGTACACCCCGCCATCTCTGATCTTCTCCGCTACGGTCGTGGACGTTCGTCGCTAGTTGCCGCAGCTCCAGGCACCCCCGACCTCTCCGACCTCGTCATTGAGCTCGTGGTGAGCTCCTCCTTTGATTCCCCTCGTTCCTCGATCTCGATCCACGCCGTCACCGTCGCCCCGCGGGCAGGGTCACCATGGCCGGAGTTTAACGCTCGCGACTCCATGATCGAGCCCAGCCCCCTCGTCCGCCGAGCCCCGGCCCTGTCCCGCCGCGCCCGTGCCTCGGTGGCCCGTGCGCCCACGCTTGCCCGCGGATGCTCTTGGCCACCGCCGCTAGTTGCTTCTGTTGTTGCGCTGCTACTGCTATGCTGCTCTGCCGCCCGCCTGCAACGCCGCCGCTACAGCCACGACGGCCCGCTCTCCCGCCTGCCTCGCGCCACAGCTCCCCACGCGTGCTCCCTTGCCCCTGCTGCTTCGCCGCTGTGCCGGCTGCCCCAGCTGCCCGCTGCAGTGCGCGCCGGCCGCCCTGCGCTCCCTGGCCACGCGCCGCCCGCTCCTGCTGGCCCACGCTCAAACCACTCGCGGCCTCTCTTGTCGTCCGGTCGGCCGCGCCCAGCCTCCGTCGTGGCTGTGTGCGTGCACGCCCCTGGCCAACCTTGTGCCTTGGCGTGTTGGGCTGGCCCCGCTTAGTGCTAACCTCAACACCCCACACTGACCATTGGGCCCACCTCCCTGAAGTAACCCTGTTTAGTCTAATTTAATCCTGTTATTAAAAATACATGTCCATGACAGTTGGGACCCACATGCACTATTCATTGGTTGACCAATCAAACATTGACTGGGTCTAACCAGCCCAGGGGTCCCACATGTCATTGACATTGGCTGCCTGCCTCTGTGTATAAAAAGTATTGCACTTTTTATTTTTGAATTATAATATAACCAGAAATTGTTTTAAACTAAGAAAATTAATAGAAAATAAACCATAGCTTGGATGAAAATAATTTATATATGAAAATCGATCAGACTATGCTATCCACATACCTGTCACATGGCTCTAACACTGCAAACTTGGAACCGTCCCCTCCGGATCATCTGTCCGATAAATGCCTGGAGCCTGGAAAATATTTCTGGATATTTTCCCGCTCTGTCTGTAACGCGTAGCCCTGCGTTAGGTCACCCTTAGCATAGCTTATGGTCATGTCATGCTTACTGTTGCTTTTTATGCATATTATTTATTGTTTCTTCCCCCTCCTTCCTCTCCGGTAGACCTCGAGACCATTGATGCTTCGGTGTTCAACTATGGCTACGCTTCCAAAGATTCCTTTCGTCTGCAGAGCAACCAGGCAAGCAAAACCCCCTTGATCATTTCGATATCACCCATTCCATTCTCACATGCTTGCATTAGATTTTGCTACCGTATATGATTGCTCCTATTCTGATGCATAGCTTGCTTTTGTAACCTGCTATTGTACCTTACCTGCCTATCCTATATGCTTAGTACCGGTCGGTTAGTGATCCATCAGTGACCCCTCACTTTGTCCCTGTTGCCCCCACTGGATTACCAGATGACTCGATCAACGTGATCGACGTCCAGAGCCCGACACATCACATCACACCCCCTTAGTTGTACGACACTGCAGGGTTACTATCGAGTGCCGAGGGTGATACCTCGTATAGCACTTCTGATGTTAACTATGTAGTGTAGCTAATCGGTCGTGGTCATCGAGGGTGATTCCACCTTCACCACTCCCGAAAACGACTCTGTCGTGCAACCCTCAAGTGTGGACCATCGAGGGTGATTCCTCCAAGTTCACCTTGATGATTACATCAAGTGGAATCCATCGAGGGTGATTCCTCGGATTCCCCCTTGGTGTTTTGGACACACGGTTACTTGACTTTACCCCCAGAACCATGTTAAAGACGGGTCGGCCTGGAGGGGTACCCGCGAGAGTTAGTGTTATTGCAGGACTGGAGGGGCAGGCGGTACCACCTCGGCAGAGGTGGATCTGAGTTCCCGACAGTCTCTTGTGAGTCGGGTCTATTGCGAACGCAGTAATTTCAAAGAATTTCCTACGATCACGCAAGATCTATGTGATGTATAGCAATGAGCGGGAGAGTGTTGTCCACGTACCCTCGTAGACCGTAAGCGGAAGCGTCAAGTGACGCGGTTGATGCAGTTGAACGTCTTCGCGATCCAACCGATCCTAGTACCAAAAGTACGGCACCTCCGCGATCTGCACACGTTCAGCTCAGTGACATCCCTCGAACTCTTGATCCAGCTGAGGACGAGGGAGAGTTCTGTCAGCACGACAGCGTGGTGATGGTGTTGATGAAGTTACCGACGCAGGGCTTTGCCTAAGCACTACAACGATATCACCGAGGTGAAAATCTGTGGAGGGGGGCACCGCACACGGCTAAACAATGTCAACTTGTGTGTTCTAGGGTGCCCCCCTCCCCACGTGTATAAAGGAGGGGGGAGGCCGCCCGACCTCTCTAGGTGCGCCAAGGGGGGAGGAGTCCTCCTCCTAGTAGGAGTAGGACTCCTCCTTTCCTAGTCCCACTAGGAATAGAAGGAAGAGGGTAAGGAGAAAGGAAAGGGGGGCCGGCCCCGTCACCCAATTCAGATTGGGCTTGGGGGGCGCGCCCCCTCCTAGGCTGCCTTCTCTACTCTTCCACTAAGGCCCATTAAGGCCCATATGCTCCCCGGGGGGTTCCGGTAACCTCCCGGTACTCCGGTAAATGCCCGAACTCACCCGGAACCATTCCGATGTCCAAACATAGTCATCCAATATATCTATATTTATGTCTCGACCATTTCGAGACTTCTTGTCATGTCCGTGATCAGATCCGGGACTCCGAACAACCTTCGGTACATCAAAACACATAAACTCATAATGCCGATCGTCACCGAACATTAAGCGTGCGGACCCTACGGGTTCGAGAACTATGTAGACATGACCGAGACTCATCTCCGGTCAATAACCAATAGAGGAACCTGGATGCTCATTTTGGTTCCTACATATTCTACGAAGATCTTTATTGGTCAAACCGCACAACAACATACGTTGTTCCCTTTGTCATCGGTATGTTACTTGCCCGAGATTCAATCGTCGGCATCTCAATACCTAGTTCAATCTCGTTACCGGCAAGTCTCTTTACTCGTCACAACTAACTCATTAGTCACATTGCTTGCAAGGCTTATAGTGATGTGCATTACCGAGAGGGCCCAGAGATACCTCTCCGACAATCGGAGTGACAAATCCTAATCTTGATCTATGCCAACTCAACAAACACCATCGGAGACACCTGTAGAGCATCTTTATAATCACCCAGTTATGTTGTGATGTTTGATAGCACACAAAGTGTTCCTACGGTATTCGGGAGTTGCATAATCTCATAGTCATAGGAACATGTATAAGTCATGAAGAAAGCAATAACAACAGACTAAACGATCAATTGCTAAGCTAACGGAATGGGTCAAGTCAATCACATCATTCTCTAATGATTTGATCCCGTTCATCAAATGACAACTCACGTCTATGGCTAGAAACTTAACCATCTTTGATTAACGAGCTAGTCAAGTAGAGGCATACTAGTGACACTCTGCTTATCTATGTATTCACACATGTACTAAGTTTCCGGTTAATACAATTCTAGCATGAATAATAAACATTTATCATGGTGTAAGGAAATAAATAATAACTTTATTATTGCCTCTAGGGCATATTTCCTTCAGTGTCCCACTTGCACTAGAGTCAATAATCTAGTTCACCTCGCCATGTGATTTAACACCAATAGTTCACATCATTATGTGATTAACACCCATAGTTCACATTGCCATGTGACCAACACTCAAAGGGTTTACTAGAGTCAATAATCTAGTTCATATCGTTTATGTGATTAACACCCAAGAGTAATAAGGTGTCATCATGTTTTGCTTGTGAGAGAAGTTGTACTCTACGGGTCTGCCACATTCAGGTTCGTAAGTATTTTGCAAATTTCTATGTCTACAATGCTCTGCATGGAGCTACTCTACCTAATTGCTCCCACTTTCAGTATGCATCCAGATTGAGACACAAAGTCATCTGGATCGGTGTAAAAGCTTGCATCGACGTAACTCTTTACGATGAACTCTTTGTTACCTCCATAACCGAGAAATATTTCCTTAGTCTTCTCAGGATAATTTTGACCGCTGTCCAGTGATCTACTCCTAGATCACTATTGTACTCCCTTGCTAAACTCATAGCAAGGTATACAATAGGTCTGGCACACAGCATGACATACTTTATAGAACCTATGGCTGAGGCATAGGGAATGACTTTCATTCTTTCTCTATCTTCTGCCGTGGTCGGGTTTTGAGTCTTACTCAACATTACACCTTGCAACACAGGCAAGAACTCCTTCTTTGACTGTTCCATTATGAACTACTTCAAAATCTTGTCAAGGTATGCACTTATTGAAAAATCTTATCAAGCGTCTTGATCTATCTCTGCAGATCTTGATGCCCAATAAGTAAGCAGCTTTACCGAGGTCTTTCTTTGAAAAACTCCTTTCAAAACACTCCTTTATGCTTTCTAGAAAATTTTACATCATTTCTGATCAACAATATGTCATTCACATATACTTATCAGAAATGCTATAGTGCTCCCACGCAATTTCTTGTAAATACAGGCTTCACCGCAAGTCTGCATAAAACTATATGCTTTGATCAACTCATCAAAGCGTATATTCCAACTTCGAGATGCTAGCACCAGTCCATAGATGGATCGCTGGAGTTTGCACACTTTGTTAGCACCTTTAGGATTGACAAAACCTTCTTGTGGCACCATATACAACTCTTCTTTAAGAAATCCATTAAGGAATGCAGTTTTGACATCCATTTTGCCAGATTTCATAAAATGTGGAAATTGCAAACATGATTCGGACAGACTTAAGCATCGCTACGAGTGAGAAAATCTTATCGTAGTCAACACCTTGAACTTGTCGAAAACATTTGTATGGCTTCCGTCTTCCTCTTGAAGATGCATTTATTTTCTATGGCTTGCTGATCATCGGGCAAGTCAACTAAAGTCCATACTTTGTTTTTATACATGGATCCTATCCCAGATTACATGGCCTCAAGCCATTTCGCGGAATCTGGGCTCCTAATCGCTTCCTCATAGTTCGTAGGTTCGTCATGGTCAAGTAACATGACCTCCAGAATAGGATTACCGTACCACTCCGGTGCGGACCTTACTCTGGTTGACCTACGAGGTTCAGTAGTAACTTGATCTGAAGTTTCATGATCATCATCATTAGCTTCCTCACTAATTCGTGTAGGAATCACTGGAACTGATTTCTGTGATGAACTACTTTCCAATTCGGGAGAAGGTACAATTAACTCATCAAGTTCTACATTCCTCCCACTCACTTCTTTCGAGAGAAACTTCTTCTCTAGAAAGGATCCATTCTTAGCAACGAATATCTTGCCTTCGGATCTGTGATAGAAGGTGTACCCAACAGTTTCATTTGGGTATCCTATGAACACACATTTCTCCGATTTGGGTTCGAGCTTATCAGGTTGAAACTTTTTCACATAAGCATCACAGCCCCAAACTTTAAGAAATGACAGCTTAGGTTTCTTGCCAAACCACAGTTCATATGGTGTCGTCTCAACGGATTTAGATGGTACCCTATTTAACGTGAATGCAGCTGTCTCTAATGCATAACCCCAAAACGATAGTGGTAAATCGGTAAGAGGCATCATAGATCGCACTATATCTAATAAAGTACAGTTACGATGTTCGGACACACCATTATGCTATGGTGTTCCAGGTGGCATGAGTTTGTGAAACTATTCCACATTGTTTAAATTGAATGCCAAACTCGTAACTCAAATATTTGCCTCTGTGATCAGATCGTAGAAACTTTATTTTCTTGTTACGATGATTCTCCACTTCACTCTGAAATTCTTTGAACTTTTCAAATGTTTCAGACTTGTGTTTCATTAAGTAGACATACCCATATCTGCTCAAATCATCTGTGAAGGTTAGAAAATAACGATACCCGCCGCGAGCCTCAACACTCATCGGACCGCATATATCAGTATGTATTATTTCCAATAATTCAGTTGCTCGCTCCATTGTTCCAGAGAACGGAGTCTTAGTCATCTTGCCAATGAGGCATGGTTCGCAAGCATCAAGTGATTCCAAAAGTCCATCAGCATGGAGTTTCTTCATGCGCTTTACACCAATATGACCTAAACGGCAGTGCCACAAATAAGTTGCACTATCCTTATTAACTTTGCATCTTTTGGCTTCAATATTATGAATATGTGTATCACTACGATCAAGATACAACAAACTATTTTCGTTGGGTGTATGACCATCGAAGCTTTTATTCATGTAAACAGAACAACAATTATTCTCTGACTTTAAATGAATAACCGTATTGCAATAAACATGATCAAATCATATTCATGCTCAACGCAAACACCAAATAACATTTATTTAGTTTCAACACTAATCTCAAAAGTATAGGGAGTGTGCGATGATGATCATATCAATCTTGGAACCACTTCCAACACACATCGTCATTTCACCCTTAACTAGTCTTTGTTCATTCTGCAACTCCCGTTTGGAGTTACTAATCTTAGCAACTGAACCGGTATCAAATACCCAGGGGTTGCTATGAACACTAGTAAAGTACACATCAATAATCTGTATATAAAATATACTTTGTTCACTTTGCCATCCTTCTTATCCGCCAAATATTTGGGGTAGTTCCGCTTGTAGTGACCATTCCCTTTGCAGTAGAAGCACTTAGTTTCAGGCTTAGGTCCAGCTTTGGGCTTCTTCATTGGAGTGGCAACTTGCTTGCCATTCTTCTTGAAGTTCCCTTTCTTTCCCTTGCGCTTTTACTTGAAAGTAGTGGTCTTTGTCAACCATCAACACTTGATGCTTTTTCTTGATTTCTACCTTCGCCGATTTCAGCATCGCGAATAGCTTGGGAATCGTTTCTGTTATCCCTTGCATATTATAGTTCATCACGAAGTTTCTAGTGACTTGGTGGTAGTGACTAGAGAACTCTGTCAATCACTATCTTATCTGGAAGACTAACTCCCACTTTGATTCAAGTGATTGTAGTACTCAGATATTCTGAGCACATGCTCACTAGCTGAGCTATTCTCCTCCATCTTGTAGGCAAAGTACTTTGTCAAAGGTCTCATACCTCTCGACATGGGCATGAGTCTGAAATACTAATTTCAACTCTTGGAACATCTCATATGCTCCGTGGCGTTCAAAACGTCTTTGAAGCCCCGATTCTAAGCCGTAAAGCATGGTGCACTAAACTATCAAGTAGTCATCATATCGAGCTTGCCAAACGTTCATAACGTTTGCATATACTCCTGCAATAGCTCTGTCACCTAGCGGTGCATCAAGGACATAATTCTTCTATGTAGCAATGAGGATAATCCTCAAATCACGGACCTAGTCCGCATCATTGCTACTATCAGCTTTCAACTTAGTTTTCTCAAGGAACATATAAAAAAAGAAAACAAGGGAGCTATATGCGAGCTATTGATCTACAACATAGATATGCAATTACTATCAGGACTAAGTTCATGATAAATTAAGGTCCAATTAATCATATTACTTAATAACTCCAACTTAGATAGACATCCCTCTAATCATCTAAGTGATCACGTGATCCAAATCAACTAAACCATGTCCGATCATCACGTGAGATGGAGTAGTTTTCAATGGTGAACATCACTATGTTGATCATATTTACTATATGATTCACGCTCGACCTTTCGGTCTCAGTGTTTCGAGGCCATATCTGCATATGCTAGGCTCGTCAAGTTTAACCCGAGTATTCTGCATGTGCAAAACTGGCTTGCACCCGTCGTATGTGAACGTAGAGCTTATCACACCCGATCATCACGTGGTGTCTCGGCACGACGAACTGTCGCAACGGTGCATACTCAGGGAGAACACTTATACCTTGAAATTTAGTGAGGGATCATCTTATAATGCTACCGTCAATCAAAGCAAAATAAGATGCATAAAGGATAAACATCACATGCAATTATATAAGTGATATGATATGGCAATCATCATCTTGTGCCTTTGATCTCCATCTCCAAAGCACCGTCATGATCACCATCGTCACCGGCGCGACACCTTGATCTCCATCGTAGCATCGTTGTCATCTCGCAAACTATTGTTTCTATGACTATTGCTACCGCTTAGTGATAAAGTAAAAACAATTACATGGCGATTACATTGCATACAATAAAGCGACAACCATATGGCTCCTGCCAGTTGCCGATAACTCCGTTACAAAACATGATCATCTCATACAATAAAATTTAGCATCATGTCTTGACCATATCACATCACAACATGCCCTTCAAAAACAATTTAGACGTCCTCTACTTTGTTGTTGCAAGTTTTACATGGCTGCTACGGGCTTAGCAAGAACCGTTCTTACCTACGCATCAAAACCACAATGATTTTCGTCAAGTGTGTTGTTTTAACCTTCAACAAGGACCGGGCGTAGCCACACTCGATTCAACTAAAGTTGGAGAAACTGTCACCCGCCAGCCACCTGTGTGCGAAGCACGTCGGTAGAACCAGTCTCGCGTAAGCGTACGCGTAATGTCGGTCCGAGCCGCTTCATCCAACAATACCGCCGAATCAAAGTATGACATGCTGGTAAGCAGTATGACTATTATCGCCCACAACTCATTTGTGTTCTACTCGTGCATATAACATCTACGCATAAACCTGGCTTGGATGCCACTGTTGGGGAACGCAGTAATTTCAAAAAAATTCCTACGATCACGCAAGATCTATGTGATGTATAGCAACGAGCGGGAGAGTGTTGTCCACGTACCCTCGTAGACCATCAGCGGAAGCGTCAAGTGACGCGGTTGATGTAGTCGAACGTCTTCGCGATCCAACCGATCCTAGTACCGAAAGTACGGCACCCCCGCGATCTGCACACGTTCAGCTCGGTGACGTCCCTCGAACTCTTGATCCAGCTGAGGTCGAGGGAGAGTTCCGTCAGCACGACGGCGTGGTGACGGTGTTGATGAAGTTACCGATGCAGGGCTTCACCTAAGCACTACAATGATATGACCGAGGTGGAAATCTGTGGAGGGGGGCACCGCACACGGCTAAACAATGTCAACTTGTGTGTTCTAGGGTGCCCCCCTCCCCACGTATATAAAGGAGGAGGGGGAGGCCGGCCGGCCTCTCTAGGCGCGCCAAGGGGGGAGGAGTCCTCCTAGTAGGAGTAGGACTCCCCCTTTCCTAGTCCCACTAGGAATAGAAGGAAGAGGGGGGAGAAGAAAGGAAAGGGGGGACGGCCCCCTCACCCAATTCGGATTAGGCTTGGGGGGGGGGGGGGCGCCCCCTCCTAGGCTGCCTTCTCTACTCTTCCACTAAGGCCCATTAAGGCCCATATGCTCCCCGGGGGTTCCGGTAACCTCCCGGTACTCCGGTAAATGCCTGAACTCACCCGGAACCATTCCGATGTCCAAACATAGTCATCCAATATATCGATCTTTATGTCTCGACCATTTCGAGACTCCTCGTCATGTCCGTGATCATATCCGGGACTCCGAAAAACCTTCGGTACATCAAAACACATAAACTCATAATACCGATCATCACCGAACGTTAAGCGTGCGGACCCTACGGGTTCGAGAACTATGTAGACATGACCGAGACTCATCTCCGGTCAATAACCAATAGTGGAACCTGGATGCTCATATTGGTTCCTACATATCTACGAAGATCTTTATATGTCAACTCGCACAACAATATACGTTGTTCCCTTTGTCATCGGTATGTTACTTGCCCGAGATTCGATCGTCGGTATCTCCATACCTAGTTCAATCTCGTTACCGGCAAGTCTCTTTACTCGTTCTGTAATGCATCATCCCGCAACTAACTCATTAGTCACATTGCTTGCAAGGCTTATAGTGATGTGCATTACCGAGAGGGCCGAAAGATACCTCTCCGACAATCGGAGTGACAAATCCTAATCTCTATCTATGCCAACTCAACAAACACCATTGGAGACACCTGTAGAGCATCTTTATAATCACCCAGTTATGTTGTGATGTTTGATAGCACACAAAGTGTTCCTCCGGTATTCGGGAGTTGCATAATCTCATAGTCATAGGAACATGTATAAGTCATGAAGAAAGCAATAGCAACATACTAAACGATCAAGTGCTAAGCTAACGGAATGGGTCAAGTCAATCACATCAATCTCTAATGATGTGCTCCCATTCATCAAATGACAACCCATGTCTATGGCTAGGAAACTTAACCATCTTTGATTAATGAGCTAGTCAAGTAGAGGCATACTAGTGACACTCTGTTTGTCTAGGTATTCACACATGTACTAAGTTTCCGGTTAATACAATTCTAGCATGAATAATAAACATTTATCATGATGTAAGGAAATAAATAATAACTTTATTATTGCCTCTAGGGCATATTTCATTCAGGGTTGACTTGGAGGGTACCCGCGAGTCGATGTGAAGTCGGGTTGACCTGGAGGATGCCTGCGAAATTTCTACGTGGCACGGTCGTGCATTCTGGGCCCTTGCCGTAAGTCCACGAGATGGGGCGATGGGGTCACATGATCGTGAGTCTCTGCTCGTTACTGCGTGCTTCCAAGACACTAACGAGATTGGGTATTTGATATGAGTTGGTCTTTTGACCTATACGGACTAACCACCACACGGGAACAATTATGGGCGCTCGGCGTCGTCTGTATCAGCCAAAGCTCTCCAGATGTTAGCGGTTTAGCGGAGCACGCCCGGGTGGCCTGCGTAAGCACCTTCCTTGTATAAGGAGGTTGCTTGGACTGACACCGGTCGCGTTCGCAACACGCAAGAGTGCAACGGGTGATGGGCCGAAGACCCCTGCGTGCTTAGGATGTAGACCGGCGTGCTGGCCTCTCTATTGAGCCTAGGTAGGGCTACGACGTGTTGATCTTCCGAGGCCGGGCATGACCTAGGAAAGTGTGTCCGACCAGAGTGATCGAGCGTGTTGCGAAATGTGGTGCACCCCTGCAGGGAAGTTAATCTAGTCGAATAGCCGTGACCACGGTAAGAGGACGACTTGGAGTTGTATCCCGATCTATACAACTAGAACTGGATACTGAGATGATAATTAGATATGATGGATCTGGGATTGCTTTCTCGCAGGGAGTCGAGGAAGCTTCTCTTGGCGTTAACACTACAACATGTTTGCTACTTATAATGTGCTAATCTGTACACTTCTAATGCTGCAAGTGTTTCAAGATGCTAGTCTTCGATAGGCTAGGCTTTTCCCCCTCTTTTGGCATTTCTGCAGTTCAGTCCAAAGACATAGCCCTATTCCTTTGGTACTGATGCATATGTAGTGTAGATCTAATGTAAGTCTTGTGAGTACTTTGGATGAGTACTCATGGTGAAAGGATCGAGATGGACCTAGAGGGGGGTGAATAGGTACAATTACAAATTTTTATTGTTACTTAGCAATTTTAGGCAATAATGCGGAATATGAAAGTGAGCCTAACAATTGCAAGTATGATGCTAAGAGTTAAGCAAGGTAAACAAGTAACACAAGTAAGTGAGTAAGCAAGCACAATATGATATAATTAAAGACTAAGAGACAAGTAACCACAAGTAGAGAGTTAGGGTTAGGAATAACCGCAACTCCGAGAGACAAGGATGTATGCCGATGTTCACTTACTTGGAGGGAAACTACGTCACTGTTAGGGAGGTGGATGTTACCACGAAGGCACACAAACGCCACGAAGGCTCACCCTATTTTCCCTTTGAGACAACACCATGAAGGCATTTCTCAACCACTAGTGGTAGACCTTGGGGTGGTCTCCAAACCCTCACAAACTTTCCGGGGGAAATCACAATGGTCGATTCCTCGCCGGAGCACTCCTACCGCCTAGGAGTCTCCAACCTCCAAGAGTAACAAGATGCACCAAAAAACAAGGGGGAATCAACTTTCGCTTTGGTGAATGTGTAGATTGAGCACTTCTCCTTTGCTTCCCAAAAGATTAAGAGCTTTGGGTGGCTAAGGAGGGGGATCTCCAAGAAATCGAGGTCTGAAAATGGAGATGAGAGAAATGGAGTCGTCAAGTTCTTCATGAGGAAGAAGAAGACTATTTATAGGTGGGGATGGAATCTGGCCGTTGGAGGCAGATTTCTGCGTATCCCGGAAGTTCTGGCCACACATGGAAGTTCCGGACCCCGAAAGTTCCCGCCAGGTTCCAGGCTACACAGAGAGTTTGCATCCACTCTGTAGTACCCCAGAAGCTGTTGAAACAGGGGACGAAAGTTTCGGAGTCCAGAAGTTCCGGCCGCCCCAGAAGTTCCGGGGGACGGAAGATCCAGCCAGGGTCTAGCGAGGTTCCGGGCTACACAGAGAGATTGCACAAAAGAGAAGTTTCTCTGGGTACACAAGAAGCTTCCCGGACCCCTGCCGGACCTTCCGGTCCCCGGAAGTTCTGGCCATCCCGGAAGTTCCGGCCTGAACAAAAGCTTTACACTATGAGATTTTTCAGATCAATGTGAGAAGACAAGTTGATTCCCAGATGTTTTTATGATGCAACCCCTCTTAATAGTGCGGCTGCCCTAAAGACTCAAGAAAGAAGAAAACACTATGGTACTCCGCTTTTCTAGGGCACTCCGCTTTTCCTTTTTCCAATAAGAGAGGGAATAACCATCCATGCTTCACTTTAACTTAATCAGTGCTATTTATACTAGAGCATGTGGTTAGAAACACAAATGAAGTTATCATAGATGTCAAAAACAATTTAGTGCAACAATGCACTTTCAGTCTCCCCCTTTTTGATATAGATGACAACAATGCTTGAGAGGGTAATCACATAAAGTATATAAGATATAAAGCAGTTGTAATGAAGGGTAGGTACTCCCCCACAACCCATGCCTTATTTTAGGATTGCATTTGAATTAAATGACATGGTTAGAAGAAACTCCCCCTATCACTGTGCATACCCACACAAGAATGGTATATTGACATGGAACGTTTTACTACCCTTGTTTTTCATAGTGATGAGAGAAATATAGATATATCATTGCCTGATAGATGTCTCTCACAATATGAGAATATAGAATATGCCATGTAACCCTCTTGCCATAAAATGCTCACACAAAGATAGATAGTTAACGGAACGTAATAGGTTCGAACAACAAGATAAGATCCAAATAGGAGCAAATAAGAGTAAAGGCACAACGGTTCACCAAACAATATAAAATAGGCAAGAGATAAACAGAGATAAATGATAAGACCTATAAAGCACCACAACATCTCCCCCTGTTGTCATCAAGATGCCAAAGATGGAGGCAACCATAAACAGCCCTTAGGAGAGGGACGCAAAGGGGTCATCAAACGACTCTCCAAAAGACCCTGGGCCGTGAGGGCGGTGAGAAGAGGCTTCATCTCCGGCTTCAACATCAAACCGAGCAAACTTGGACTGGTATTTCCCAAAAGGAGTCACATTAGACTCGGAACCGTGAGCAATGTCCATACCAGATGCACGCATACCATCCTTAAGAGCCTTCATGCCGTTCTTCCTAGACTTGTGATCCTCCCACTGCTTCTTGTTCATATCTTGCTGCAGATAGAACATGTTCATGAGAAGACGCCAAAGTTTGTTGCTCCTCCTTGACCCGGAGTCACTAGGCTCCCCACGATGAAAAGCATGAGAGTGCGGCCGAAGCTCAAAGTGGTGTGGATCTCCAGCATGTAGCTCCTCTTCCTCATCACCATCTCCCTCATTAGCAGTCTCCTTGCCCTTCTTAACCAACAAGCTAACACTAGAGTGAACAATCAGACGCCAACCCGCAAATGCATCAGGAGCAATCTCAGCAATCAAGGCAGTAATATAGGAAGCATAGGTAGGAACCTTGCGGTTCATGATCACACTGTACATTTCATGCCACATAAAGTCCATCACATCAATGGGGCCCTGCTCAGAGTTGTGACAAGTGTAGTGAAGAAGGTTGATGAGGTGGCCACGAATCTTGTTCTTGTCACCCACTTTGACGACAAGAGTTTCCCTATAGATCCGGTGCATGATGTCATAGAAAGGCAGAAGATCACCAACATATCCAACCTTTCCGGATGGAGGATATAAATCAGCCAAGTGAAGAGCCTGATATACCCCTTTGTCGTGGATCTTCTAGCCACGGTCAACAGTAGTGTCAGTATACTCATGTCCCAAAAGGCCGGCCAGCACTGAGAACGGAGCAGAACACTTCTCCTCACCACTCATCCAAGTAAGAGTGCGCTGCATATCAGTCCCAAATGCACAATGGCATAGAACTGAGCCACAAGAGGTGCAGACACATCATGTTGAAAGCGCATAAGCGGAAGGAGGTTGAGCTTGAAACACATGCTCTGTATCCCATCAAAGTAAGAAGAATTTGTGGGAGTCTTGTCAAAGTGAGCAATGTTGATACACTTCTGAATGACACACTTGTTGACAAACTGAGAAAAGATCTCCTCATAGTTGCGTTGTTGGAATAGAGTCCAAAACTTGGGATCAGCCACATGGTCACGGTCATGGGGATAAGGATTGACTCGGCGAAGCGCAATCCACTCAGGTGCGTGCATTTCCCTCATTGTAACCGGCTCAGGAGGAGGAGGTTGAACATTTGCTGCCTTGGCCTTCTTGGAAGTAGTCTTCCGCTTCTTGGAGTGAATGGGAGCAAAAGGTGGAGATGCACTGTCTTTAGCCTTAGCATCTTCCTCAGGATGGCAGTCAAACATGTTCTCACACCCAAAAACAACAGCCTTTGTCTTCTTGACCCGTTCTTTGGATTTCCTTTCATACACCTTGGATGAGCAAGCACGCGAGCCAGACCCTCCTGCTGACAAATACAAGAGAAATAGCATGGGGATAGAATAAGTACACAAGCTTCAAAACAGAAAATCAAAGAATCTCATTATGCGAAAATATGACAGAAATCTGCTTAGGCCGGAAGTTCTGAGGGTGGGGGGAGGCCGGAAGTTTCGGGGAGCCCGGAAGTTTTGGCCGACAGAAGGACTGGCCCTGGCCCGGACATGGAAACCCTAGCGAGGCCGGAAGTTCCAGGCACCAGCATGGTCGCAGGGCTCCTTCCGAACCTGAGGAGGGGACAGACATATATCGTATAATGGGAGATAAATGAGAGGGAGCACTACAGATCTAAAGTGGATGCAGGACTCGGGATTTGATGCTTGTGTTTATCCTACAACCATAAGCGTAGTCTACAATCCCTAGGAGAATGCAGAGAGACCAGAGGAATGCTTAGGTTACCTTCCTCCATGGAGATGGTGGAGAGAGCAGATGCTCTCCAAGCACGATGAAGGGAAGAAGGGGCCGGAGGTTCCGAGGGCCGGCAGCTCGCCCAGAAGTCGCCGATGGGTGAGGGGCGCCGCAGGGAGAGAGCAGAGGGAGGAGCAGAGGAAAAAGGGGAAAGATACCCCTTTGTCATCCACTACCAACATTATGTGCCCAAAACCTGCGACGCCCGGAAGTTCCGTGCAAGGCCAGAAGTTCCGGCGGCCGGAAGTTCCGGACACCACCCCGGAAGTTCCGGGATATCCAGAGAGAATACGGTCTCTCTAAACTCCTGAGAACTAGAGGGAGGGAGTCCGAAAGCTCCCAAGACCACCACACACCCCATCAACATTTATGTAATTGGATTGAAGCTTGTGAACCAGACAAATAACAGATGGTTGCGAGATGAGAGAGGCTTGGGTAGAACCTGAGCTATGGGCAACACAATCGATAACACTCAAGAGCAACAACGAGAAAACTCGATCAGAGAGAAAGCACCGGACAAACACACCAAAGGAGATGAAGAATAAGTCCAACCTCTCGAAGAGAGGGCGGTGGACGAGTCCACCATGTTTGAGTATATGTGAGTTGGCACTGCGAAGATTTTAACCTTGAGCCCAACATCGCAACTCCATCATTTACAGTACTAAGTCACAAAAGTGAAAACATAGTAGCTTTGAGAGTGTTTGGTTTATTTATGCATCATATAGGGTGAGATAACTCATGAGTTGAATGTCTCCCCCTAAACACATGCCTACATCTAGACAAGACATAAGGTAAATGCATGCATGGGTACTAGATTTCACATAATGTTGTCAAGCTCCAAGATACCAAGTTCGCGCCTAAGTTGACAAAACCTTGATTTATCCAATGGTTTGGTGAAAATGTCTGCAAGTTGCATATCTGTACCAACATGAGCAATATCAATGTCACCTTTTTCCACATGATCTCTCAAGAAATGACACCTAATATCAATGTGCTTGGTGCGAAGATGATCTTTGGGATTCTCAGCAATATTGATGGCACTTTCATTATCACATAGAAGAGGCACATGTCTATAGGTGATACCGTAATCCTTTAAAGTTTGCCTCATCCATAGTAATTGAGTTAAACAACTGGCGGTTGCAATGTATTCGGCTTCAGCGGTGGAGAGAGCAACACAATTTTGCTTTTTCGAAGACCAACTTACCAAGGAGCGTCCAAGAAATTGACATGCACCGGAGGTGGACTTCCGTCCCACTTTGTCACCAGCCCAATCCACATCTGTGTACTCAATGAGATCAAACTTAGCATCCTTGGGGTACCATAGACCCAACTTTGGGGTGTGAACAAGGTATCTAAGAATATGCTTAACCGCCTTATGATGACTTTCCCAAGGGGAAGCTTGAAATCTAGCACACATGCATACACTGAACATGATGTCTGGTCTAGATGCACAAAGATAAAGCAATGAACCAATCATAGAACGGCAAATAGATGTGTCGAAAGGGATACCGTTTGTGTCTTCAGTGAGTACAATTTTTGTTGGCATGGGTGTTTTACATGGGCTAGCATTTGTCATGTCAAACTTCTCTAGAATATCCTTGAGGTATTTTGTTTGAGACAAGAAAAATCCTTCTTGAAATTGTTGTATTTGAAATCCGAGGAAGAAATTCAAGTCTGCATTGAGTGACATTTCAAAGTTCTTGGTCATGGAGGCCGCAAACTTCTTGCACAAATGAATGTTAGGAGAACCAAAAATGATGTTGTCTACATAGATTTGGCATAAGATCAAATCACCCTTTTCCCTCTTAGTAAAAAGAGTGGGATCAATCACCCCTCTCACAAAACCATCATCGAGTAAAAACTTCTTAAGATGATCATACCAAGCACGAGGTGCTTTTTTGAGGCCATACAAGGCCTTTTGAAGTTTATACACATAGTCTTTGTGATCGGGATCAACGAACCCAGGTGGTTGTGATACATATACTTCTTCTTGTAGAGGACCGTTAAGGAAAGCACTCTTCACATCCATTTGATGTAATGTAACACCATTGAAAGCAGCATAGGCAAGTAAGATGCGAATAGATTCAAGACGGGCAACGGGAATAAAGGTCTCACCAAAGTCCAAACCTTCACTGGTGCGCGTCGGTCCTAAACAAACGGTTTTTAACCCCTTTCCGCGACGGCATTTGGAACCGTCGCCAAGTAGTGTGGGCGATAGAGGGGTCCTTCCCACACGACCCAGAAACCGTCGGGGATAGGGAGCCTTGATGCATACAGTTGTCCCTATATAACCGTTTCTGATATCTCGGATATCCCAAACGCTTCATCCTTGCTACTCGTTCGTGCTTGCATTGCCATTACAGTCGGAGTTTTGTGGTTTTGCCTAAAACCAGGCAGATTCCAGGCACGGGAGTTTTCCAAGCAGATTCTAGGCACGGGAGTTTTACGATGCCTCGCACATCACAAACAGTTCATGATTATAAACCGTGTACAACAGGTAGACAATCACACACATTTAGTTTTCCTGCACTGTATGTGATAGTGTCTGACATCACACACGCTTTGCAAACGACAACTGTGTGCATGCTTGCACACGTTTCCTCTCTGTGAACTGTCTCGGATTATGGTGTATATCGCAAACGTTTGTGTTTTACCAATCGTGTGTGCCGTAATGACCTAGACAACGTAATTTCGCCCTAATTTAATTTCTGCTATTTAAAATTGTACCTAATTTAAACTTGAAAGTAGGCTATAGCTTTATTCATATCCATCAGGTTCAAACAACCAATGCATTATTTGATTCACAGGTACATATGTTTAAGAATTACATAAGCACCAAATAAAGAATGATGTACCAGGGTTCTATACTTGTACTATTACAGATGGTAAAGAAAGAGGCGACAGACATTCCAGTTGCTGAACAAGGTGAAGCGGAATGGCCCTATTGTGCTCTCCTGGATGCAGAAGGCATGCAGGACTCTAGTCCAACCCCTTGTGATGGCCGGCCGCCAATCATGTAGTTTGAGAGGTAATCTTGAGTAAACTGCTTCAGGATCCACTGCAAAAGAAAAAAGATTCAGATATTGTCATCTAACACAACTCATTACGGGCAGTAAAAAGAAGGCTACAGGTTTCTTACTTACCATCCCGTAGTTCACTGTTGTCTTGCATAAAGTGTAAACAAATAGTTCGATTGACATCTTTTGACCCATTTTAATAACAATCTTTATCAGTTTCCTCACTTGATGCTGGTTCATGAATATCTCATTGTCCCATCGCAGAAAGTGTTGAAGTTTGGATCTTTGGCAATGATATATGTACCTAAAAGCACCAAGTTAATATTAGAAGCTAAACAACAATTGAAAATTGATGTAGTACAACACTCCATCCATCCCATTATATAAGATTTTATTACATGTATATCTAGACATCATCAGAACATTACGGTAACACTCTTCCTTGTTGCTATGTAGCCCGGGATTGCATATTTGGTCATTCAGTACAATGCATGTTGCTAAACAACAATTGAAAAATGAAAAGGCATGTTAACGCAATATACTTAACAGCAGCCAAATATCGTAATTCATAGTGGTATTGTTGAAACTGTTATTGATGAAATTGAACTGCACGGCAAATAGTTGCACATATAGAGCATCACATTGTGAAGAACCGAAATAAACAAGTCATGAGGACATCTCTAGGCGATCCTTAGAAAGTTAAAGGACTAAAACCCTTAGTGGATATATATATATACTCTAGCAATGTTTGGCCTTTTCTAGTCGATCCCCTAAACTTAAGGTTGTAAACTTCAATTTGATCAAGCTCAAAGCAGGTTCAACCGAAAGTAGCATGCATTCAAACATAAACATAGATAGTTTAGCATAACCAAACATAAAACATAAATTTAAACTAAACTAAACTACTTTCGGTCGAAGTAGAGGTCGAGCCAATCCTTCCTTGTCATGTACAGTGTGTCGCGAGCCGGGTCCGGGCCAGCACCGTCGTCGAGGTCGTTGGGGAAGGCACTCCTGCACTCGTCGACGTCGATCTCCTCGTCCTCGGGGCCCACCTCGACGCCCTCCGCGCCGCCGTTGCCACCGCCTTCGACCTTGTCATCAGAGGAGAGCGCGATAACCTCGCCGCCCTCCGCACCGCCGTCCTTGCCGCCTTCGACCTCGTCATCGGAGGGGAGCGTGATAACCTCGCCGCCCTCCGCGCAGGCAAAGATCGCCTGCTCCACCTCCACGAGCTCCGGGTGCTGCCAACGGAGCTCTTGCATGTAGGCCTCGTCGGCGGCCTCGGCCTAGAGGCACTCCCATGCCTCGTGGTCCTCCCGCGCCATAGCCGAGCTCACCACCCCTGGCTCGGGCGGAACGAGGTCGATCGGACTGTGCCTAAGGGGAAATTGAGCCTAGCCGCCACACCGTGGTAGCGAACCTGCCAGCGGTCGTACTCCATGGCCGCGAGCTCGGCCGTGTGGAAGCTACCGAGCCACCGGCGGGTGTGGGTCTCTCAATATGTAATCTTGGCGACCCACGTCCCCCACCGCCCCTGTGCAACCCCGAGGTAGGACTTCGTCGGTTGCCGGGTCCAACGGAGGATGGGGAAGTCCTCGAACCGGCATAGGGGCGCGGCGGCGGGCGGATCGGGGGACCGGTGATGGCGGATCGGGCCCGCGGAGGACGACGGGAACACCTCGGCGGCCACCTCACCGGCGTCGGGCGAAAAGGCCGTGATAAACCTTTTTTTGGCAATTGGCTCCTCGAGCTCCCCGGCACACATGCAGAGGTTGAGGATGGAGGCGCCGGCGATGGTGGTGACCTACCAATGGTTTCGAGGGTTGTGTGAGCGGAGGTTTTGGGTGTGTGTGGAGGGGGGCGGGGGGCAAGGTTGTGTTTGAGGAAATACTGCGACAACTGAAAATTTTACTAGGCGGGAGTAACAAGGCGGGGGTACTGAAAATTTGGATCAAGGGCGAGCAGATATTTTTGAGATTGCGAGGGCTGCAGAGGCGGGAGTAAAATGTTGGGGCTACTGAAAATTTGAATCAAGGGACTGAAGCAGAGCGGGAGTAATAGACATCGCACACGATCCGTACGTACTAATCGTGTGCTATCAAACAATAAAACCTTCCAGGCAGTAGATATTTTCGAGATTACGAGGCAGTAATATTTTCGAGATTGCGAGGGATGTAGAGGAGGGAGTTTTTGGGGAGCGAGCTAGTGTGCTTGACACGCCGGCTGTGGACTGTAGCCGACACACCTTCTCGCGTAAGCCATAGGCGTACTATACACCGACGATGCTCCAAGATATTTTGTACTACATCTCACATGGTTGGTGATAATAAACTGTGTGCGATCTACTTGATTTGAATTACAAAATGGGGTCACAACGGCAATGGATGTTGTTTGAATTGCTAGACCTTTTATCTCAAGTGAACATGCAACTATATGCGTGTCGTAAAAGAATTGGAATTATTCAGGGTTCGTTTGGACATTTTATACATTAAATAGGTTTTTTGGCCATTTCAGGTGTACAATTCAAAATTAAACTACATGCACATGCTCCGGGGTTCGTTTGGCCTTTTATATACATTAACTGGTTTTTCTAGGCATTTCATGTGCATAATTCAAATTTGAACTACAAGCACATGCTCCAATGCACCAAAGTTGGTTCAAAAATCACATGTGTGTGTCCTTGGGTGAATTTCTAGGTCCCATGCAAGAGATGGGAATGAATTTCAAACACCAGGGCACTGTTGATTGCCAGCAAAACGTTGAGATACCTAGTTTTTAAATTCTAGTAAATCCAAAACTCGTATGAAATTCATGAAACTTGGCATGCTATCATGGAGCGGCATCAACATGCCGTGGTGAAAATTTTATCCCATTTGGGGCAGGTTAATTTGGGTATAAGCTTCTCACAAACCAGAGCTTCTCACAACAAGCATGATGGTTTCGATAGGGAACGTACCACCTTTGGGGATGGGACGATATCCGTTGCCTCTTATTGCTTTCAAATTTTTCCTAGTGTCAACATAGAACAACAGGAGTGTTGTGTTTAATCTTTGAATTTTCCGGGGTTCGTTTGACCTTTTTTATACATTAACTGGGTTTTCTAGGCATTTTATGTGCATAATTCAAATTTGAACTACAAGCACATGCTCCAATGCACTAAAGTTGGTTGAAAAATCACATGTGTGTCCTTGGGTGAATTTCTACGTCCCATGCAAGAGATGGGAATGAAATTCAAACACGAGGGCACTGTTGATTGCCGGCAAAACGTTGAGATGCCTGGTTTTTAAATTCTAGTAAATCCAAAACTCGTCTGAAATTCATGAAACTTGGCATGCTATCATGGAGCGGCATCAACATGCCGTGGTAAAAAATTTGTCCCATTTGGGGCAGGTTCGGGTATAAGCTTCTCACAAACCAGAGCTTCTCACAACAAGCATGATCGTTTCGATAGGGAACGTCCCACCTTTGGGGACGAAACGATATCCATTGCCTCTTATTGCTTTCAAAAATTTCTAGTGTCAGCATAGAACAACAGGAGTGTTGTGTCAATTTTTGTGATTTTTCGGGGTTCGTTTGGACATTTTTTATGCATTAACTGAGTTTTTTATCCATTTATGTGCATAATTCAAATTTTAACTACATGCACATACTCTAGTGCATATAAATTGGTTGAGAAATCAAATCTGTGTCCTTGGGTGCATGCTTAGGTCCCATACAAGAAATGGGAATGAATTTCAAACACTAGGGTACCGTTGATTGCTGGCAAAACAATGAGATGCCTGGTTTTTAAATTCTAGTAAATCCAAAACTCGTCTGAAATTCGTGAAACTTGGCATGCTATCATGGAGCGGCATCAACATGCTGTGGTAAATTTTTTGTCCCATTTGGGTCAGGTTTGGGTATATGCTTCTCACAAACCAGAGCTTCTCACAACAAGCCTGATGGTTTCGGTAGGGAACGTACGTCCCACCTTTGGGAACGAAACGATATCCATTGCCTCTTATTGCTTTCAGAAATTTTCTCGTGTCAACATAGAACAACAAGAGTGTTGTGTCAATTTTTTGGATTTTTGGGGTTCGTTTGGACATTTTTATGCATTAACTGAGTTTTCAATGCATTTATGTGCATAATTCAAATTTGAACTACGTACATGCACATGCTCCAGTGCATATAAATTGGTTGAAACATCAAATCTGTGTCCTTGGGTGCATGCTTAGGTCCCATGCAAGAAATGGGAATGAATTTTTCGGGGTTCGTTTGGCCTTTTTTATACATTAACTGGGTTTTCTAGGCATTTTATGTGCATAATTCAAATTTGAACTACAAGCACATGCTCCAATGCACCAAAGTTGGTTCAAAAATCACATGTGTGTCCTTGGGTGCATGCTTAGGTCCCATGCAAGAGACATGAATGAATTTCAAACACCAGGGCACTGTTGATTGCCGGCAAAATGTTGAGATACCTAGTTTTTAAATTATAGTAAATCCAAAACTCGTCTGAAATTCATGAAACTTGGCATGCTATCATGGAGCGGCATCAACATGCCGTGGTGAAAATTTTATCCCATTTGGGGCATGTTTGGGTATAAGCTTCTCACAAACCAGAGCTTCTCACAACAAGCATGATGATTTCGATAGGGAACGTACCACCTTTGGGGACGGGACGATATCCGTTGCCTCTTATTGCTTTCAAAAAAAATTCTAGTGTCAACATAGAACAACAGGAGTGTTGTGTTTAATCTTGGAATTTTCCGGGGTTCGTTTGGCCTTTTTTGTACATTAACTGGGTTTTCAAGGCATTTCATGTGCATAATTCAAATTTGAACTACAAGCACATGCTCCAATGCACTAAAGTTGGTTGAAAAATCACATGTGTGTCCTTGGGTGAATTTCTAGGTCCCATGCAAGAGATGGGAATGAAATTCAAACACCGGGGCACTGTTGATTGCCGGCAAAACGTTGAGATATATGGTTTTTAAATTCTAGTAAATCCAAAACTCGTCTGAAATTCATGAAACTTGGCATGCTATCATGGAGCGGCATCAACATGCCGTGGTAAAAAATTTGTCCGATTTGGGGCAGGTTCGGGTATAAGCTTCTCACAACAAGCATGATCGTTTCGATAGGGAACGTCCCACCTTTGGGGACGAAACGATACCATTGCCTCTTATTGCTTTCAAAAAATTTCTAGTGTCAGCATAGAACAACAGGAGTGTTGTGTAAATTTTTGTGATTTTTCGGGGTTCGTTTGGACATTTTTATGCATTAACTGAGTTTTCAATGCATTTATGTGCATAATTCAAATTTGAACTACATGCACATGCTCCAATGCATATAAATTGGTTGAAAAATCAAATCTGTGTCCTTGGGTGCATGCTTAGGTCCCATGCAAGAAATGGGAATGAATTTCAAACACCAGGGCACCGTTGATTGCCGGCAAAACATTGAGATGCCTTGCTTTTAAATTCTAGTAAATCAAAACTCGTCTGAAATTCATGAAACTTGACATGCTATCATGGAATGGCACCCGACATGCTGTGGCATTTTTCGTGTCCATTTTGAGAGAAGGCGCACTCGAATAATGACAGCCAACAAAGGCATTTTTAAAAAATAGCTGCCACTTTAATATCTCAAACGTTTGTATAATTCAAACCGTGTGCGTTCTGTTAACCATTCTCGTGATGCCACATGTCTTGGTTTTAATGGCTGTAGGAGGTGCCTTGCGGACAGCTGCTTGAACTTGACTGAACGGGAGGCGTGCGAGCACAGTCCGGTGCGCAGGCTGACCGAGAGGCGTGCAAGTTGTCCTCAAATGCACAGGCTCACCGGTAAGCGTGCGAGCTGTACGCTGCGCAGGCTCATTGGGAAGCGAGCCATTTGACTTCCATGGCCGCCCGCCTTCCTCTCCATTAATGGCGCTCGAGCCGTTGTTTAATACGGGCGGCCTTACTATTCGCCTCCCATTCCCCTCCCTCCCGTAAACCTCCACCAACGCCATGGGGCAGAATGATCATCTGCCACTAGTCTTCAAGTTTGGTGAAGTCGACTCCTGGCCGGAAGAGATAACAAATAAGGAGGAATGGGGCCTCATGGACATGGCCCAGAACGAGCTGGCCGCAGCGGTTGCTGCCCCCGCTCCCGTCCCAGCTCCCATCCCCGCGCCAGCGACCATTCCCGTAGCATTGACGGGCTGGTCGCCGAGCACTATCGTAGAGATGGAAGCCGCGGGCGTCAGCACGGTCTCCGCGGACCAGCGCGAGCTCGTGTACGTGCCAGCGCCAACGCCCGTGCCCGTGCGCGCCCCTCCACCCACCGTGGCGCCGGCCCCCGTGCGTTTGGCTGCACCCGCCGCGCCCGTGCCCCTGCCCGTGCGCGTCCCTCCACCCACCGCGGCGCCGGTCCCCATGCGTTTGGCTGCACCCGCCGTGCCCGTGCGCGCGCCCCCCTCAGTGGCATGGGACGCTGCCGTCGACCGCTACCTCTTAGCGGCGCTAGTTGCCGTCCTCCCGCGCCCCGCCCGTCGATCGCGCGACGACATGATGTTTGATTTACATGTGAAGAACATTTTGTGCTGCCTTGAAGACTTCATCAACGGTGCGGCACGCCGCCTTCGCCGCCGCCGGAAATAGTTTTTTTGGGATTTAATACTGTATCTCAAATTCTCGATCATATGAATATAAATTCGCAGTGTGACTAAATGAAAGATATGGTTTGAATGAACTTGCGTTTTTCTCTCTTAATGTACAGACTTATCAAACGATTTTCTTTTGAAAAAACGTCAATTGTTTTTAAAAATAAAACACTCATCGCAAACGTTTTAGTTAGAACACCCGTATGCAAACCGACAGCTTCCCAAGGAAGCCAAGGGAAAATGTGTCGAGCAGGATTTCTGCATCCCTTCAACGCAAACGGTTGTTTTGCATGACCCGTTTGCAACCATGTACAAACAATTGGGTAAGATTTGCATATCTGTCATTTTGGGTATGTTGCCATTTGTCAAACTGGAAAGATTGACATTTGTTTATCTAGTAACATTGCCATTTGTCGACCTTGTAACACTGCGATTTGTCAAAATATGCAGCTAAAAATCACTAGCACTATCTAATTTTTGCAACTAAAATCACTAGCACTGTTCATATGGACACCACTAGCAGGCGTGAGTTGATGAACGCATATGCAAATGTACCATTGATTACATACAAGTCATCAACCCACAACAACAACGAGGATACACATTGGATTATAGATCATTTCCAACAAAACATTCTAGTAAAGTTTTTCTCACACAACAAATAACAAAGCGATGAAATGAACTTCAGCTCAAGAACTCGTCGGCGTTGGAAACGCTTGCTTTGAACCAGAAGTGATTCTCTGCGAGGGCCAGCTACTGTCAATCTCGAGACCAACGCAGGACTGATCATCCAGGCTGAAGCGGCCTATGTCAGGACCCATATTGGGACGGCAGGGAAGCATAGCAATGTCCGAGGTATAGATATAGTTGCTTCTCATAAATGGTAGTAATGTTGTGTCAACAGCAGCTGGATCGCCTTCCACCATCATTGGATAGTTTTGTCCAAGGAAGAGCGAGTTTCCTCCAAGACTTTCAATACTGAACTAGGGAGAAGGTGTTGGCGCTAGTACACTAGTATCCATCCCGAATACCCTGCAACAGATGTTGGAATAGGTCCAGAGAGTGCGACCATGCGAGACAACACCTGCTTCCTTAGTAACATCAGTAGTGCCCTGTATACAGACAAGAAGAGGTGATCCATCAGAATAAGTTGCCAGACGCCACTGAGTATATGGGTCCTGCTCGTCCTCATGCTCGTGATCATCAGCATCGTCATCTCCCCCTTGGTTATAAATTTTTTCCAGTATAGGTGGTGGAATGTTCACAGGACCTTGGAAACACAAGAAGGTTAATTAGTAAAGGGAAACTAGCTAACCCGCATGCATGTGGATGAAACAATTATAATTATGGTGGAAGACAAACGTACCGAAAGCATCAGGATTCCATGCAAAAATAGTGCCATGAGTGGTGGCAGCAAACACAAGACCCTCGTATTGAATTGCATCACAGTACTCATCCGTGTACAGAAATTGATTTTTGAGCAATATCCATCGAGGCGTGGAAGTAAGGACGACAACAAGCTTGTCGAAGATAGCAACAACTTCATAGTTCGTGTAATCCCAAGAGCGGTTGGGAACTCGACAAATTGCTATCTTCCGTAGACGACAGTCACCATGATCGTATTTGAGCTCACGTAGAATACCGGTGTACTCAACCTATGGGCAGTCATCTGAGATTTTTGGAAGTGGAACCCGGTGATGAGTGTACACATTCACAAGTTCCCACTCGCAGTTGTACCCAATATAAACGACCCAATCTCCATTTGCGCCTGCCCAAGCCTTGCCCTCAAGCGATGGCATCTTAACATCATATGTATCATTATCAAGCGGCATCAACTTGCACAAGGCGAGGCTTCCCTCGTCCCCGCGCCAGTCAGCAGGGTCCCGACGAAGAAGATAGGGGAGATCAAATCGCTCATGGACCCTTGGTATCCTTGTAATGATGTTATTATTTGAGTCGAGAATGGTCTTGAACGAACCTGCCATGCTAGCCGAGGTGATGACGTCGCACCGATCAATGAGTTCCTCCACCACGTTATCTTTTAGATCGGGGCAAGAATAACGGGGTCATTGCCGGCCTGTTCCCTCCATGGAGAAGATGATCGAACAATGGCATAAGGAAGGGTGAAGGCAAATGGAGGGAGGAAGAGCGTGCGACAGCAGTTCCAAATCGAGAGGGAAAGGAGAAGAGGCGGTGGACGGTTGCCATGGTACATGAAGAGGCGCCTGGGGAGCGAACGGTTGCCATAGAGGTCACACACTGATGACAAGGGCCGAGTGAACCGCATGCGTATATCGCACACACCTTGATCTGGCTGACCGTTTCTTTTGTGTTGCCTAATCACAAACAGTTCATCCGAGTGAACCGTATGCTGTATATCGCACACACTTTCATCTGGCTGCCCGTTTCTTTTGTGTTGCCTAATCACAAACAGTTCATCCGAGTGAACCGTATGCTGTGTATCACACACGCCTTCATCTGGCTTCCCTTTTCTTTTGTTCCTCCTCATCGCAAACAGTTAATTGAACTGAACCGTATGCCCTTCATCGCACACGCAACTAAAATCTGAACCATGTTTGAGGCATCCGCCATCGCAAACGTTTTATACATTTTTGACGGTTCTCATACACCACCATTTGCGATTATTGCATCGCACACAGTTTCTCAGGGTCTCTGATCGTAGTGTCGCGTTAGCAGCATCCTGCAGTAGAGCTTCAATTTGTGAGTACCCTTGTGCCACTAACCTTGCCTTGTTTCGGATGATTACACCATTCTCATCTTGCTTGTTCTTGAAAATCCATTTTGTTCCAATGACATTGTGTTCCATAGGTGGTCTCTTGACTAATGACCACACTTGGTTGCGTTCAAAACTGTTCAACTCTTCTTGCATAGCAACGACCCAATCATTGTCCATCAATGCATCTTGTACCTTGAATGGCTCAACACTAGAGACAAACGAGAAGTAAGCACAAAGGTTTGTTAAATGTTTACAAGTGACTCTACCTTCCGATATGCCGGTAAGAATTTGATCAACATCAACACGACCGGCCACTCAGGGCATGATGGAGGTTAAGGTTTCACGAGGTTCAACTTCATGTCCATCATCCACATCCTCAACATATGGATCATTAATGTGTGGTGGAAGATCTTCTTCTTCATATTGCATTTGTTGAGGTTCATCATCAATGTTTGCACTTTCTTGTTCTTGCTCTTGGTGATGATCTTGCTCTTGAAGATCATCATGGTGAGGGACTTGATCTTCTTCTTGTACATGAACTATGGACATCGGTTGAGCAATAGGAGCTTGTGATGGTATGGGTGTTGAAGTGGTTTGATGATGTGTGAAACTTCCATCTTCTTCTTCATCATCATGAGGTTCTTGTTCCATTGGAAGAAGAGCACCAACACCCATGGTTAAAATATCTTGAGAAGAATCTTCTTCACCTACATCACTTAGATCAACTTGCTCCCCACGGGAGCCATTAAACTCATCAAACACCACGTCACCAGTTTCTACAACACATCCATTGGATTTGTTGTAGACTCTATAGGCGTGAGAGTTTGATCCATAGCCAACAAATATGGCCTCAATTGTTTTGGATTGAAATTTTCCTAACCGTTCTCTTTTGTTGAGGATGAAACATTTGCACCCAAATACACGAAAGTACCTGACATTTGGCTTGTTCCTGGTTAGGAGCTCATATGGAGTCTTCTCCAATATCGTGCGGAGGAAGAGCCGGTTTGATGCATGGCATGCGGTGTTGATAGCCTCAGCCCAAATACTGTGTGGCGACTTGTATTCATCCAACATGGACCTTGCCATCTCCACAAGTGTACGGTTCTTCCTTTCGGCTACACCATTTTGTTGAGGAGTGTATGGTGCGGAATATTGATGCTCAATCCCTTCATCACTAAGAAATTCTTCCAAGGTATAGTTCTTGAAGTCGGAGCCATTATCACTTCTTATTGCCAAGATTTCTTTGTCAAACTTGTGTTGTGCTTGCTTGGCAAAATCAATGAAGGTGATCTTCGTCTCGTCCTTGGACTTGAGGAAAAACACCCATGTATATCTTGAGTAATCATTAACAATGACAAGTCCATACTCTTTCCCACCAAGACTATCCCATGAAGGAGGCCCAAAGAGATCCACATGAAGAAGCTCCAAAGGCCTGGAAGTAGATACAATATTCTTGGGTGGGTGCTTTGATTGATGTTGCTTCCCTACTATGCATGCACTACACACACGATATTTCTCAAAAGAGACATTGGTTAGTCCAAGGATGTGATTACCCTTTAAGAGATCTTGAAGATTTCTCATGCCGACATGGGCTAGCCGGCGATGCCATAGCCACCCCTTGTCGGCCTTGGCCATTAGACAAGTTGCATGGAATGTGCTCTCTTTCGAGAAATCAACCATGTAAAGGTTGCCATCCAACTCTCCAACAAAGGCCATTTCGAGAGTATCTCTCTTAAAGACTTTCACATTAGTTATCCCAAATAGTGTATCATAACCAACAGAAGCCAATCGACGAACAGAAAGCAAATGGTATTTAAGGGATTGGAAAAGCATGGCATTTGCAAGAGACATGTCATTTGTGATAGCCACCTTGCCCAACTCGAGTACCTGTCCTTTTCATCATGCACCAAACATAATGCTCATAAATGGTTGAATAGCTTCCATGAAATTGTAGAGCAATTTGCTATCTCCGGTCATATGATTGTTACATCCACTATCGATCACCCATTTGACTCCACCAGAGAAAGCAACCTACACACAATTATGACTTGGTTAGAGGCACCCATTTTGCAATGGGAACTCTCAAGTTAGTCGCAAGGGTCTTAGGGACCCAAATAGCATAAAAACGGAATGCATTTCGAGGACCAACAAATTTTGCATAAACTTCTCCATCCTTAGTTTTACGAAGTACATAGGATGGAGGCATGAACTCTTTAGATTTGTTGAGAGTGGGCATGCCCCTTGTGGCCTTCCCACTCATAACCTTACCTTTCTCCTTGTGCCCTTCCCGTACAAACGTTTCTTTAAGAGGCGTGGTAAACTTCTGAGAAGACGTCTTCTTCTTGCTTGTGCTTGGGTGAAACCTGAGCCCTTCCTTGGCAAACACCTCATTGTGTTGGCTCAATACCTCATTAAGGTTCTTTTGTCCTTGAGCACATGTCATGAGACCTTTCTCGAGTTGAGCCTTGAGAAAGCGATTCTCCTCAAGAATAGATGCTAGGTCACCACTAGAGTTAGTAGTACAAGCATCAACATTGATAATAGGAGAAGATTAAGCCTTGGCTAGAGTTTCAAGATAAGTAAGCTTGAGCGTCTCAAAACTCTTTGTAAGAAGAGTGAGCTCTTCTTCCTTTGTCTTGAGGGACACGGATAGAAGCTCACAATCCTTAGAGAGAGAAGCATGAGACTTCACAAGCTTACTTTTATCATTCATCAACTCCTTGCAAGAGTCCTTAGCCTTTTTCAAGGAGGCAAGTTCTTTAGCATGAACATCAATGTTTGCACCAATTTTCAAGCATAGTTCATCATTTCGTGCTTCCTCATATTGGACTTTCCGCTCAAGGATTTCATATTTTTCCTTTTCCACGGTGACGAGGGTTTCAAGTTCCTTAATGGTGATGGTGTGCTTACTCACCATCTCCATAAGTGTCGTGGATTTGTCACGACAGATGTCCTAGTGTGAGGACTTAGTCGTGAGGCCAACGCATCTATGTGGTAGCTTGAGAGGGGTTGATCGGGATGAGAGACGCGAGGCGGATCAACACACAAGACAAGGATTTAGACAGCTTCGGGCCCCAGGAAACATCATCCGGTAATAGCCCTACATGTTGTTTGTGGCTAGGTCTCATTATGCTCATGACGGAGTCGCCGCACAAACCGGCTCTCCTAATTGTGTCTAGCCTTAAAGATTGCTTTCCCACTTCTTGGGGTGCCCTTCCCCTCCTTATATAAGTTGAAGGGGTGGGTTACATGTGGAGTCCCAATAGGATTAGGACTAGTCTATCTTCTAATACAAGCCAGATACAAGTCCAGGTCATGATTCCTTGTAAGGGAAATATTCCTCATGCCTTTCCTCTTAAGCCGGCCCACCAGAACATAAGCCGGCCTTCCCACGAGTCGCCTTCTGGGCCGTTGGATCTTGTCGATCGTCTGACCCACCCGTCGGGTCACTAATAGGTCGCCAAGGCTCGGGCGGGTCTCTAGTAGTCGTCAAGTGTCAGCCGGGTCCACGGTGAGCCGCCAAGTCCGGACAGGTCATATTTCCAGCCGGGTCATACCGCGGGGTATATCCCCGACATTAACCCCTAGTTTAATTTGGATTTATCCATGTTAAACTGATCCTGCAACATAAACACAAGAACAAATTTGACAGGTTGTGCTCCGGGTTAAAAATTCTTGTAAGCCGGCACCTGATCATCCTTAAGTCCTTGTCATTTCCTTCTTCTAGAAAATCCAGGTCAATAGGCCAGCTCCATAATCAATTTGCTTGTAGAAAGAAATATTGTACAAATAATCCATTTGAGTCGGCCTTCAATGCTCTGATTTGACAAAAATATTGGTCTTGAAATATTCAACTGATATTCAGCTGGCTTGAAGATGTAGAACAGATACGTCTCCGTCATATCTACTTTTCCAAACACTTTTGCCCTTGTTTTGGACTCTAACTTGCATGATTTGAATGGAACTAACCCGGACTGACGCTGTTTTTAGCAGACATTCCATGATGTTATTTATGTGCAGAAACAAAAGTTTCCGGAATAACCTGAAACTCCATGGAACATCTTTTCAGAAAATATTAAAAATAATGGAAGAAAAATCCACGTCAGGGGGCCCACACCCTGTCCACGAGGGTGGGGGCGCGCCTGCCCCCCTGGGCGCGCCCCCTACCTCGTGGGCCCCCTGACGCTCCACCGACCTCAACTCAGACTCCATATATTCACTTTCGGGGAGAAAAAAATCAGAGAGAAGGATTCACCGGGTTTTACGATACGGAGCTGTCGCCAAGCCCTAAAACCTCTCGAGAGGGCTGATCTGGAGTCCGTTCGAGGCTCCGGACAGGGGGATTCGTCGCCGTCGTCATCATCAACCATCCTCCATCACCAATTTCATGATGCTCACCGCCATGTGTGAGTAATTCCATCGTAGGCTTGCTGGACGGTGATGGGTTGGATGAGATCTATCATGTAATCGAGTTAGTTTTGTTAGGGTTTGATCCCTAGTATGCACTATGTTCTAAGATTGATGTTGCTATGACTTTGCTATGCTTAATGCTTGTCACTAGGGCCCGAGTGCCATGATTTCATATCTGAACCTATTATGTTTTCATGAATATATGTGATTTGTTGATCCTATCTTGCAAGTCTATAGTCACCTACTATGTGTTATGATCCGGCAACCCCGAAGTGACAATAATCGGGACCACTCCCGGTGATGACCATAGTTTGAGGAGTTCATGTATTCACTATGTGCTAATGCTTTGTTCCGGTACTCTATTAAAAGGAGGCCTTAATATCCCTTAGTTTCCATTAGGACCCCGCTGCCATGGGAGGGTAGGACAAAAGATGTCATGCAAGTTCTTTTCCATAAGCAAGTATGACTATATTCGGAATACATGCCTACATTACATCGATGAATTGGAGCTAGTTCTGTGTCACCCTATGTTATGACTGTTACATGATGAACCGCATCCGGCATAATTCTCCATCACCGATCCAATGCCTACGAGCTTTTCATATATTGTTCTTCGCTTATTTACTTTTCCGTTGCTACTGTTACAATCACTACAAAACACCAAAAATATTACTTTTGCTACCATTACTTTTGTTACCGTTACCACTACTATCATATTACTTTGCTACTAAATACATTGCTGCAGATACTAAGTTATCCAGGTGTGGCTGAATTGACAACTCAGTTGCTAATACTTGAGAATATTCTTTGGCTCCCCTTGTGTCGAATCAATAAATTTGGGTTGAATACTCTACCCTCGAAAACTGTTGCGATCCCCTATACTTGTGGGTTATCAAGACTATTTTTTGGCGCCGTTGCCGGGGAGCATAGCTCTATTCTTTGAGTCACTTGGGATTTATATCTGCTGGTCACTATGAAGAACTTGAAAGACGAGAAAACAAAAATCTATCCCTCAACTACGAGGGGGGGGTAAGGAACTGCCATCTAGCTCTGCACTTGATTCACCTTCTGTTTTGAGTAAGCTTGCGACACCTAAACCTGCTTCTGCTATTAGTTCTGATATGTCGCATGTTATTGATGATGCCACTTCTGCTATGCATGATACTTATGATGAAACTACTTCTATGCTTGATACTACTGTGCCACTTGGTGAATTTCTTGATGAACAACTTGCTAGGGTTAGAGAGAATGAAATTATTGAAACTGATAACATTGATGAAAATGATGATGAAGACTCTTCCCCTAATAAACATGAATCGCCTGTTGTTCCTGAGGGTTATGTTTTTGAAAAAGAAGCTGCTTTAGCTATTTTAGCTTGTAAAGATAGATACGAGCTCAAGAGGTTATTAGCTAAATGGAAGCAGCAATCTCTTAATGCTAGAATGAAACCTGACCCTGCTTTTGCTACTTCACCTATCTGTGTTACCGATGAGGATTATGAATTCTCTGTTGATCCTGATATAATTACTTTGGTTGAATCTGATCCTTTTCATGGCTATGAATCTGAAACTGTTGTGGCACATCTTACTAAATTAAATGATATAGCCACCCTGTTCACTAATGATGAGAAATCTCGCTACCTTTATATCCTTAAAATATTTCCGTTCTCATTAAAGGGTGATGCTAAGATATGGTTTAATTCTCTTGATCCCGGTTGTGTGCATAGTCCCCAGGATATGATTTATTACTTCTCTGCTAAATATTTCCTTGCTCATAAGAAACAAGCTGCTTTAAGGGATATCTACAACTTTGTGCAAATTGAAGAAGAGAGTCTCCCACAAGCTTGGGGGAGGCTTCTCAAGTTACTTAATGCTTTGCCTGATCATCCTCTTAAGAAAAATGAAATACTTGATATCTTTTATAATGGACTAACCGATGCTTCCAGAGATTACCTGGATAGCTGTGCTGGTTCTGTTTTCAGGGAAAGAACACCGGATGAAGCTGAAATTCTATTGAATAATATGTTGACAAATGAAAATAATTGGACACTTCCTGAGCCAATTCCTGAGCCTATTCCTAAACCAACTCCGAAGAAGAGAGGTGTTCTATTTCTCAGTCCTGAAGATATGCAAGAGGCAAAGAAATCTATGAAAGAAAAAGGTATTAAAGCTGAAGATGTTAAGAATTTACCTCCTATTGAAGAAATACATGGTCTTAATTTACCGCCTGTTGAAGAAACATATGATCTTAATCCATTACCTATTGAAGAAACTAATGGTCTTGATAACCCGACACAGGTAGTAAAGGTAAATTCTCTCTATAGATTTGATGAAGGTGATATTCCTCACTATAAGTCTGCTAGACAATGCTTAGAAGAGTTTGATAATTTTATTGTCAAACAAGAAAACTTCAATGCTTATTTTGGTAGACAATTGAAATACAATTCTGATACGCTTGAACACTTGGGTGACTATATGTCTAGAGTTAAAGGTGAACTTAAACTTATTAGTAAACATGCTTCTATGGTTACCACTCAAGTAGAACAAGTACTTAAAGCTCAAAATGATTTGCTCAATGAATTGAATAGTAAGAAAAATGATTATGATGTTAAAGTGGCTACTAGAACTGGTAAGATGACTTAGGAACCTTTGTATCCTCAAGGCCACCCTAAGAGAATTGCGCAGGATTCTCAGAGAAATAATATTGATGCACCTAGTCCTTCTAAAAAGAAGAAAAAGAAAAATGATAGGACTTTGCATGCTTCTAGTGAACCTATTGCTGAACCACCTGAGAATCCGAATGATATCTCTATTTCTGATGCTGAAACACAATCTGGTAATGAACATGAACCTAATGAAAATGTTAATCATGATGTTCATGATGATGCTCAACCTAGTAATGACAATGATGTAGAAATTGAACCCGCTGTTGATCTTGATAACACACAATCAAGGAATCAACGTTATGATAAGAGACTTTGTTGCTAGGAAACACGGTAAAGAAAGGGAGCCATGGGTTCAGAAACCCATGCCTTTTCCTCCCAAACCATCCAAGAAAAAGGATGATGAGGATTTTGAGCGCTTTGCTGAAATTATTAGACCTATCTTTTTGCATATGCGATTAACTGATATGCTCAAAATGAATCCTTATGCTAAGTATATGAAAGATATTGTTACTAATAAAAGAAAGATACCGAAAGCTGAAATTTCCACCATGCTTGCTAATTATACTTTCAAGGGTGGAATACCAAAGAAACTTGGAGATCCAGGAGTACCAACTATACCATGCTCCATTAAAAGAAATTATGTTAAAACTGCTTTATGTGATCTTGGAGCCGGTGTTAGTGTTATGCCTCTCTCTTTATATCATAGACTTGATTTGAATAAGTTGACACCTACTGAAATATCTTTGCAAATGGCTGATAAATCAACTGCTATACCTGTCGGTATTTGTGAGGATGTGCCTGTTGTGGTTGCGAACGTTAATATTTTAACGGACTTTGTTATTCTTGATATTCCCGAGGACGATAGTATGTCTATTATTCTTGGAAGACCTTTTTTGAATACCGCAGGGGCTGTTATTGATTGCAACAAAGGCAATGTCACTTTTCATGTTAATGGCAATGAGCATACGATACACTTTCCGAGGAAACAACCTCAAGTCCATAGTATCAACTCTATTGGAAAAATTCCATCGATTATATTTGGAGGTTTTGAATTTCCTCTTCCTACTGTCAAGAAGAAATATGATATTCTTATTATTGGGGATGTGCATATCCCCGTTGAGGTATCATAGTGTTATTTGAAATTTCTCCGGTTCCATGTTATTCGAAATGAGTTTGTTAACAAGACTTGATCAACCTTGTTAATGGATTCCTTTTGATGAGCATGAGATGGATGAAACTAGAAGGCACAACCTTCTGTACCCTCTTTCTACTTTCTGTTATTTAGTTGAAATAAAGTAAAAATAGTATTTTTTTGTCTGTTTTCTGATTTATCCGTGTATAAAAATACCCCGAAAATAAAAGTTCTCCAAATGCCCTGAAAATGGAATATGATTTTTTCTGGAATATTTGAGAATACCTGGCACTGAGAACACAACAGGAGGGGCAAGCACCTGGCCACGATGGTGGAGGGCGCGCCCTACCCCCCTGGGCGCGCCCCCTGCCTCGTGGGCCCACGGTGGCTCCCTTCCACTTATTCCTGCAGCCACACACTTCTTCTTCCTCCCAAAAAATCACCATCCAGCTCAAGCACGAGTTGTAGCTCATTTTGCTGCGATTTTCGATCTCCTTGCTCAAAGCACCTCTCACAAAACTGATTGGGGAGATTGTTCCTTGGTATGTGACTCCTCCATTGGTCCAATTAGTTTTTGTTCTAGTGCTTTATTCATTGCAAATTTGTGCTGCCTAGGTGACCATGTTCTTGAGCTTGCATGTCAAATTTATATGGTTCCAAGTAGTTCTAATGCATGATATAGGCTCTAGGCACTTGTAGGAGTAGTTGCTATCAATTTTATTGAGCTTGGTTCACTTTTGTTTGAAGTTACTAAAAATTTCAGAAATTTTTCAGAGGAAGAAATATGCTTAGGAAAATGTACCAAGGTGGTTCTTTAAGGAAGCAAGGACCCAGGCCTGCAATGCGTGATGCTGACGATGAGCCACCAAGAGACGCTCCAGTGCGGCCTTGTGAATGGCCTTCAGAAAACTTTATGGATCGAGCGGGAATCAAGGAAGAATTTAACGCATATTTGCGTAACACTGATCTTGTGAGCTTCGAGGCAGAAAAATGCAGCCAGTACCACTATCTCACTAGTTCCTTTGTGAGGAGGTTTGAATTTTCATTTTCACGTAATTCTCCAACTGTCCTGTTTGATCTTTATGAAAAATCTTATATGATGGACTTAGAGGATTTTACCACTGCTTGCAAACTTCCACAATGGGGTAGTGCTAGTGAACCTCGTAAATCTGAATTTAGAAAATTTCTTGCTAGTATAACTGTGGGGGAATCTAGAGATATAGCACAAGCTACCATAGGGAGCATTCATTTTCCTGCTATACATTATTTTGCTCTCTTCATAGGTAGGTGCATAAATGGTAAAGATGAAGCATGTCATATGTGTGTCCCTGACCTCAGTATTCTTAAAATAGTTGGTCTGAGTAAATACAATGATGCAAGAGCAAAGGAGTATGAACCATAGCTACAGAACCTGACCTGAGAACAATTCTTCTTCTCCTTTAAGCGTTGAGTTGGGATTCGGAGTGGTGGTCCTCGTGCTTTGGGCACTGCAGTTCCCTTACTAACTGCTCGTGTTTGGGTGCTCTGTGGTGGAGACGATGCTGTGTCAACTGGAACTGGGTTACTATCTGCTAGGGTTGGGATTAGAAGGGGTGTAGCTGGTTCTCTGTCCAACTGGGTAGGGGTACAACCTGCGAGAGTCTGGGTTATGTGTGGTGGGGCTGGTTCTTGGGCAAGTACAACCGTGGTTCTATCTGCATCAACTGGTAGCACTATCTTTTCTGAAGACCGTGTTGTTACTCCCTTAGATACTGCCATCACCCTCTCCAATTCAAATGGCTGATAAACAAGAAAATTAATTGAATGTACAGACATTGTATGATAGACATGTGCAATGGATAGTGGGGAATAAAAGAGGGCATGAAATAATTCACATTTATGTTGTCTAACCAAACAGGATAGCATGACACAATTTCACATATATGATGGCTAACTAAACAGGATAGCATGATACATTTCACATTATGATGGCTAACTAGAAAAAATGGAAAGACATAGTTCAAAATATGATGACTATGTAAACAGGATGACATGATATAACTATATAATGTGTTTATTAAATAGGTTGGCATGCCATAATTCACATACATGCCGCCTATGGAAACATGATAGCATGATATAATTCCCGGATAGAATGACATAATTCAAAATATGATGACTGTAAACACTAAACAGGATGAGATGATATAACTATATGATGTCTTTATTAAATGGGTTGCCATGCCATAATTCAGATAGATGTTGTGTATGTAAACATGATGGCATGATATAATTCAAATATATGATTTATATAGTAAGCAAGTAAGCAGATGGCAATCCATATATGATGTAAAAACTAAGCAATGCAAGACAACATGCATGACATGGGTAATATGACCCTGCCAAGTTTGAGCATAGACCTCAGGGGGGAAATAGGACTGGTCATCAGTCTCTGAATCCTCCTCTGAGGAGCTCTCTGTATCCAGCAAGATGTCTGCTTCAGCAGGTAGCATTGTCTGCTCTAAATACCTTGTTTTCACTCCAGATACTTCCATCACCGCTTCAAATGGCTGAAGCACAAGAAGAGTAGTTGAATGGTGATGCTTGTTTTCACTCCAGACACAAACGTTGTCGACAAATGGAACAAGTAATACAAAAAAATGATAGCATGATATAATTCACATACATGATGATTGGCTCAACAGCATGGCATTGCATAATTCACATATATAATGCCTTTGCAACAAGATAGCATTGCATAATTCACATATATAATGTCTTGCAACAAGATGGCAATGCATAATTCACATATATGGTAATTAGACACTAAACAGGTGTCATTCACACAAAGCATGTCTAAACTAATCAAATGACATCACAATGCAAGACACCATACACACGATATGAGCAACATAATCCTGCCAAGTTAATTAGAGCATACACCTCGGGGGGGATAGGACTGGTCATCTGTCTCTGAATCCTCCTCTGAGGAGCTATCCGTAACCAGCAAGATATGCACTTCATCAGATAGCATAGTCTGCTCTGAAGACCTTGTTTTCACTCCAGAATTTTCCATCACCGTGTCAAATGACTGATGCACACGAAGAGTAGTTGAATGTACTAACATTGTTGACAAATGTAATACATAATGAAAAAAAGGATGGCCTGATATGATTCACATATAAGATGACTGGCTAAGCAGGATGGCATTGCAAAATTCACATATATGATGCCTGGCTAAACAAGATGGCATTGCATAATTCACATAAACGATGAATAAACAAAACAGATGGCATTCACACAAAGCATGTCTAAACTAAGCAGTTGACATATTTGATGTATAAAGTAAGCAACGCAAGGCACCATATGCATGATATAACCAACATCAGCATGCCAAGTTAGAGCGAAGACCTCATGGGGTAAATAGGAGTGGTCTTCTGCTTCTGAAACCCCCTCAGAACAGTTATCTTCCTCTTGATTACGATCCGAAATGGGTGGAGGGGGGCTGCATAACGTAAGCAGATACGGAAGAGTGCGACCTCTCTTGCGTGTAGTCCTCAAGGTCATCTGCTCAGTTGATGATGGTAATGCAGTTGTCGTGGCTGCCGGCGGCGGGGAAGAAGATCTGAGGCGGCGAAACACAGTCTGGAGAGCAGATTCCTGCTGTGGTGAACCCTTCTGTCGTTGGAGCAGCTGAGCTGGGTGGAACACAGCACCGCAGGAGCAGGACAAACCACACAAGGTTTTCTTTGACACATATCTGTAATAGAAGTAATTGTGTAAGGGCTTGTTTGAATTTGAGGATTCTAACAATGCAGGGATAGGAAATATACAGGAATAGGATAGGAATGCACGTGCAAAATAGAGAATTTAAAAACACAGGATTTCTGCCAATCTGGGTGTTTGGTTCACAAGAATTGGAAGATCACAGGATGCAAAGAAGCATGGTGAGATTAAGTCAAACCACAAGAAAATGTACGGTTATAATGCTATTATGCTACTATCTCTTAGTCTTGTGCTTCATGAATAGGAATTTGAATAGGAGGACAAGTGGAAATTAAAATTCCTACGGTTTTTCTTTCAAGGAGACACTAAAGGAACAAATACTACATTTTTCCTTTGCTCCATTCCTTTGCACCAAATTCATGAAAAGTAGTACCATACGAAACTTTCCAATTCCTATGTTTTTCATTCACTTTTCCTTTCAAGCACTGGCGATTCCAGTAGGCAGGCTTGAGCAAGGAAAAGCCCACACTAAAAAAATGTTTTTGTGCTACTTCTATTACTTTGGACCCAGGCCACTGCTCTACTAGCTCAACTCCCAGGGCCATCGACAAATGCACAGCTCAAACGCACAAAGATAAATAATGATGGCGTTCAAGAGAGTCCATCACGGATAGCTAAGTTGCCTGGTACCTCACTGCTTGTCATATAGTAGGATAAAATAATCGTATTTCCCGTTACCGCGTGTGCTCAGTGGACAATATATATATATAACATGTAGAGTAAAAAAGATATGTAACAAGTGTACAACCTCTTTGGCGAAGCCATGTCGATCTCAGCGTGATTGGGTTGGCTGGTGAGGATGCTCCGGCTGACTTGGCTGTTGGAGGAGGGGAAGAAGATCTTAGGCATCTGGAGATGGAGCCCGAGGTACTGCTCCGCTGTGATGGAGGGTTTCGTCGTTGGAGCAGCTCCGGTGAGTTGTACGATGCTGAGGCTGAAGCAAGACAAGAGAGACAACGTTAACCTGAGTGGAATTCTAATAGCATCTCGAATAGATGACATAAAATGCATAACCACAAAGTGTTAGATGTATACATCAGCCGCTCATCTCTGAACTTAACTGTAGAAACCGAATTTAACTGTCGAAACTGAACTTAACTGTCAAAACTGAATTTTGCTGTCGAAACTGAATTTTATTGTCGAAACTGAATGCACTAGAGGTGAGGCTACACGTCAGTCGACTGACTTTTTCATCTCTGGTCAGTCGATTTTGCAGCCGTTGGATACGAAATCAAGGGCCTGCAGTTCATCTTCAACCTCCACCCCCCTGAGCCGCCAGCCACCACCGGCCAAACAGCCGGCCCCCGTCGCCCGCGGCCAGCGGTGCGCTGCCCCGCCTGCCCCGAAAACACTCCCCACCGCCGGTCTGCCGCCGCCCCGGCCGTCCCTCTAGGCCCCCCATGCCGAGCTTTTTCTCCGGCAATCCCCACGCCACCGCCCCACCACCGCCCCCACCCTGAACTCTAAGATAGATAGTGGCGTACTTCTCCGGCGAGCCCCCCTCCCCGCTGCGGCTGGTTCTTCCTTAACTCTGACGAGACCCCCACCCACTGAAAATTGACTAACCCAAAAGTCGATTCAGTCGACTGAAGTGTAGCTAAATCGGAGCAGCATCGCAAGCAAGAGCAAGAGCGAGAGCAGCAGCGCGAGCAAGAGCAAGAGCAAGCAGACCAGGCAGGGGACCGAGAGCAAGAGCAGAGCAGCAGCGCGAGCGAGAGCTAAAGCAGCAGCAGCTCCTACTGATGTGGACGTCGCTGCCGAGGGAGCGACGCCATGGAGGAAGTGGCCGGCGACGCCGCGGTGGATGGAGCCGCGCCGTGTCGGCTCGGGACCGAGCGCCGGCAGCACCGTGAGATCGAATCAAGAAGAAAATGCGGCGATTAGTGTACAACCTCTTTGGTGGCGCCGATTAGGCCGCAGCTTCATCCAAGGAAATGGTGATGCTGATGCTCTTCCGGTGGTGCAGGTGAAGACGCCGGTGTGGGAATGGAGGTGGCGCGAAAGACGCGGGGAACATCGGGGCAGCTCCTTGGAGGTGGAGGACGGGGTGGCTGAACCGGCGGGACAACCAGATCGACGACGGATCCTCATCCGGTACGGTGGATGAGGGACATCGAGTTGTTACTGTGGACGACGTCGCTGGGGAAGAGGCTCCGGCTAGGTGGCGGACGGAGGAGGGTGTGGGGCTTCGCGGGTTTTCCCGGCCTTGGTGTATGAATGGGTGGGCGGATGGGATGGAAGTGGGGAACCATGGCTTAGGGACACTCTTGTCCGAAATGTGGGGTAAGTTACGAAAGTACCCCTACCGATTTGAGGCGGTTCTTTCGGTTCAGGGGTATCACGGGCATTTCACGTGTCGGGATTTCATAGGAAGTGGGAGTTTTTGCGCGCGTTGTAATTTTGGAATAGCAAGGCGCGGGTTGAGATGGAGGGAGTTGTCAGAGCACAATGAGACAAAGATATATCTTAAATATTTCGGGCTAACAAGGCGCGGTTGAAGAGGCGGGAGTTTTGCAGCACGATTGACAGAGACGCTAGCTTGAAATTTCGGCATAACAAGGTGTGGCTTGAAATTTCGGGAGAACAAGCTTAACGTGTACCCAAAAGAAAAAAAGACAATTTAGACTAGTATGATATACTACGTACAATGTGTTTAACACGCACAACACACACGGAAATAACATGCGGTGCCCCCATGTTTGGTTTTGGTAATTGATGACAATCTCTATGGACTAATGGTTGCCTTGAGTTATATTTGAAGGATTTGTCCATAGGCATTTCTTGAAGTCCATATGTTGGTTTCAAGGAGTTTATGTGGTGACCAAGGTGTTATTAAGGAATTATCCAAAGATTGGTCATGTGAGAGTTGAGCTTATTGCAAGCATGTCTTGAAGAAGAAGATTGTGTGATCATTCATGTTTACCTTCAAGACATCATCCAAATGAAGAGAGTTGGAAAGAGTCAAGGTTGATCAAGACTAAGTCAAGAGTGAATGAAGAGACATCATCCAAATGAAGAGAGTTGGAAAGAGTCAAGGTTGATCAAGACTAAGTCAAGAGTGAATCAAGCTGATCAACACACAAAGCGCACAAGATGTACCGAGGGATCAAGCGATCCCATGGTATGGTAAGCATTGTCAATTACGCCTTGTGTACTAACCCATGGTCTTCGTGAGTGTTCTATGTGGGGTTAGGTACGTGTTCATGGGCTTGCGTCAAGAGGAAGATATCACTCAACCCATGGAGAGGATGACATCAAGTGGTGATCGTCATCAACATTGTCGTGTGCAAGTCCAAGTGGAGCATCACGAAGAGATCAAGTGCTTGAAGCTTGCCGTCCATTGTGGTGACAATGGACTTGTGAAGATGTGCGGAAGGGTGGCTCACCCATAGTGGAGTATGGGGGAGCAATCAACTAGTCTTCATCGAGCCAACGCAACCAAGAAAGGTGGTCCAACTTGAGGGAGTCAAGATCGTCATCATCTAGCTCAAGTGGACCATGTGCAAGGCAAAGGTTTGCCCTTGATAGGTTTTCTATTTTACCGGTCTCATGATGGTAGTTGGGAGACCGGGTTATAGGATTGATTGCCGTACTATCAAGGGGGGCTCTCGATGAGTAGCGTGATCGTATCATTCGTAGAGAGCTCAAATCATTGCATCCTTGCATCATCTTTCTTGGATCTTGTTTGGTTCTTCTCTTTGTGAGTTTTGGAGCTTATGGTCATCTTGATGACAAGCTCGAGTTCATCGAAAACGGAGTTCACTCGCATCTTCTATGATGTTTTCGATGTTGGAAGGTTATGCCGGTTCTTCTCGGTTGGAGGTTTCACTTCTCTATTTTGTTGGCATACCTTCCTTGCCTCTTCTTACTATAACCAGCCGCTTTTTTGATGCTACTCGTCGTCTTGTATCCAACAAGCTTGAGTTTTCTCAATTCGGAGCTCATATGCAGAAGTTATGGCAGTTTTGGTTTCCCGTGGAGTATTCTTGTTTTCGTGGAAGTGGCTTTAGGATGGTCCCAGCGGTAGTACCGCGGTACCCAGCAGTAGTACCGCTTAGGGGTCCTCAGCAGTAGTACCACTACGGTACCAGGCCCCTACCGCGTCGACTCGAGGGGCCATTTTTCGTGTCGGAAGATCAGTTCGTCCATGCATGTGACCAGACTCCAGAAGACACGCCTAGATTGGCTATCGTCTACATATTGTGCAGGCTGTGTTGTACAGGGCTGTAGTTCTGGTGAGAAATCTAAAAAAGGTTTCTTGTCATCTCACAAAATTAGGTGTCATGTGCTTCGGATCACTGCGAGGGTTAAACAGCGACAACTGAGTTGGGCTAGTCATTGGGGGCACATGCACGAAGACTACTCGGCTGCCATCTGGGTCAAGCCGGCTATGTTAATCAGGACATCTATCGACGGACCCCTTTTCTATGAGTTTATCTTTAATTTGAGCTTTGATCCTCGTCTAGTTTGTCCGTCGAGATTCATCTTGTCTCCTTTGGGCAGTGAGGTTATGATTTCTTGTCATGCGGCATTTTTTTGTGTTATCTGTTATAATCCGGTGCTTCGGACCAAAATGACGACAACTGCGCCTCCGGGGCACGTGCATGAAGACTTCTCGACAGTCATTGCCGAGGTCAAGCCGGCTCCGGCCGGTAGACAAAAGAAAACTAGTACTCCACTATATAGGCAGGAGCCTCCGCGCTTGCTTGCTAGTGTTGCTCTCTTCACACTGTCTCGTCCTCTCCAGATCTAAACACGACAGTGGTGGCCACACTCTCTCTCTCTCTACTCACCTGGTCACAGATCCAACCGGATCCTCTCTGCCGGGGAAGGTGAGAAGGTGCAACGTTCATGTGGTCATCCTTGGCGGCGGCTCTTACCCACTGCCGGCGCGTCCCGATCAGCGTGCCTTGCCGTTCTCTCCCAAGCATCGCTGGCGAGGGAGGGCCTCCCACCCCTTCTTCCTCGTTGCCGTAGTGTGGGCAGATCCGGCCTCCCGCCGCCCACCTAGCGACATCCCGGTGACCCTCAGGTATAACTTCCTTCGAAACCGGCCTTGCTCTACTTCCTGAGCTCCTGACGTCGCTGCATTTGTATCTTTTACTATTTCTCAGGGCCCCTCGTCTAGATAGGATCGATCGGCTGTTCGAAAACCACCTAATTTTTTACTGTTAAGAGGTAAAACTAGTTCATGCACTCGAATCTAGTAGTACTTGGTTCAAACAAGGAAGAAAGGGGGTGGGGTGGGGGAAGATTTGTTACCTGTATCTAGGACTTGGTCGAAAGAGGAAATAATGGGGGCAAAAAGTAGCAGAGACTGGCTATCCAACTGGTCTCTAGGTCTAATAGGGAAATAAAGGGAACGCAGTACAAACTCAATATAAACCCGATCTATTGGTTGAAAAAGGAAAGAAAGTGGGGACTGGGGAACAAGTCAACAGAGTAAGTCCAGCACTAGATTTTCTAGCCTCACACAGTATAAGGTGGCTATAAACCGAACAAAAATGGGACCAACCCAGATATCCTCTTCTGATGTGTGTTGCCCCGAGCCGCTCTTATGTAATGCCACTGGTAAAATGTAGCAGTCGCACTGTTAAAAGTAAGGACACGTTAAACCAATGTGTTTTCAATGTAATGCCTCCAGTAATATGAATCAATGGCACTTTTTTTCATGTCCTGCTAAATTTCCCATTAAGATAATTTGCTTCTTTTCCTTAGAGATGCAACTGTCCTGGTCCGCCTACTCTCCAGGAGCTTCACGGCCAACCTTGATGTTGCTTAATTTTATTGCAACTAATGAAGAAGAAGCTCTGTGGGTTTCGTTTTCTGATGGAAATGGAACCGGGGCTGGAGCCCTTTTCTTAAAAAAAGAAGAAGAAGCTGCTAGCTCATGGGACATTGCTTCATTTTAGGTGAACTGCACCAAAAGGTCCCATGAATTGAATCATCCATGTTGGTGACTGGTGTCATCCCTTCTACGATGGCGTTGACTGCAGCTATGGTTCCCATCACGAGGTATGTTCCTTTTTGGTCTGATCATTTGCCAAAGATCCTGCTCTTGTGCTACTGTTTTGGCACTGCCATGATAAAGCAGTAATGTTATTATTTTGCACCTTAATCTAGTGGCACTATTAATTTGAGGCAATGTTTTGGCACCGCTAGTGCCACTGTTTTTTTAATATATCGAAAGAGGGGGTTCCCTCCGATTTCATTAAAGAAACCCAACCATAGAGAACCATTATCCGACAACATCTCAGTGTAAATGGGCAGTTATGCAACTACTACTAGAACGGACTGAGTACTAGCAGGAGACTAGTTCGCCACATAAGCTAGGCAGGTAGGGGGACACAGCACCAACTTGACCAAGTTTGGATTACAACCCAAATGCTACCACAGAAACATCAGGGGGAAGATAGGGACTGAAAGAGCCAGCTTCAGCATCCCAGTCTAAGCACCCCCGGCCTTCATCCTTGCGACACACGGTACACCTCGTTTGCCACCTACTCGACCCTAGTGTCACTGATAAAATGAAGTAATAATACAGTTAAAATAGAGCGAGTGTCCTCTCTATCATTTCATTTCCAATGTAGATAAAGAAAGTGCTTTTCTTTGTTAATGTATGTTTCATCAACTAGTCCCATTGTTAATGTTTAAGCGTTTCTGCAAACTGGGGTGCTTAATTTTAGTTGATCTGCACAAAATAGAGATTTGAATGTCTCAAGGCCCCTCCTTGTACTACCGCTGTACACTGATGTTCATCACTGGCAGAAGGTGTATCAGGGAGACTTGGGTCGATTTCCAGTATGATGTAATATTTTCTTCTGTTTATTAGTGTATGTTTCATAAACTAGTGCCACTATAATGTAATCACACCTTTTCATTATCTGTGCAAACAGGGATATTCAGCTGCATTTTGGTGGAACTGCACAAATGTACGGATGGAACTGGCATATATGCAGAGTGCGAGGTGCCAAGTAAAAATTACCGACACCAACCCTGCTCCATCTAAGCATTGGCATCCACCACCATCAGCGGGATGTGTGGCGCTCACTGTTGACGGATCTTTCTCGGCAGCAAATCCTCTAACCAAATACTAGTAGCTTAGACTTAAAAAAAATACTAGTAGCTTATATTGGCAGTTTTCTAGGGGTGTACTCTTTTCTGAAAGAAGCACCAATCTATTTTTCTTTATTTGTACACAGTGTCACAACTTTGACCCAAAGGTCCAGAGCTATTTTAGGGTGATTGGCGTAGTACTCGGAGACTGATTGTAAGCATGATTTTTATTAGTTGACACACTGGTTGTAAGCATGAGCAGATGGAAGATTAGGTTAGTGCGAAGCTTACCTTAAACCCTACCGACGCCTTTGAAATGAGGCGAGTGTCGAGGGAACCATGGAGAACGGCGGGGAAGCAACATCGCGCCATCCGGCCTCCTCTTGCGGTGGGAGAACGAATACTCCTGTGGCTCTGGCTGGCTCCGCACCCTCACGAACGGCACACCGTACTCGATCGATTCGTTATCCTCTGGGTGCTCGACCTTCGACCTGTACGCCCACCACCTCCGCCTGACTTTTTCCTCGGGCGAATCTGTCTGCTCCATCGCCCAGAGGAGATACTCGATGAACTCAAAGGACTGCGGCGTGACTGCCGCCGAGGAGTACATCACCGCCCTCATCGCCGTCGTCTCGCTCTTTCACATACATTGCCACATGGCCCTCACCGTCCTCAAAATCTCCCACTCATTTTCAAACCAAGTAAGGATCTCCTTCAACCTGGCTAACTTTGCCTGGTCGCCGCTGGCGATCTGCCTGATTCGCTGCTGCATCCCCTCCATAAATGTCCTTCTGAGTGGTCCGGTGCTAGCTTTGGAAGATGGGAGGAGAGACGGTGGTCTTGCAATAGAGAAGAGGGAGAGGCGAGACGGTGGTTTTGGAACGGAGATGATGGAGAGGAGAGGGGGTGGTTTTGAAATGGAGAAGAGGGAGAGGCGAGACAGTGGTTTTGGAATGGAGATGATGGAGAGGAGAGGTTCCCCTGCCTTTCGGTCGCTGACAGGTGGGCCCCGTGCTTGGTGGGACCCATGTGTTAGTGTCTCAATGGCAGGATGGGCTACGTCAGGGGATCCTCGTTCGAGGAGAGAGGAGGTGGTTTTGCAATGGAGGAGAGGGAGAGGCGCGACGGTGGTTTTGGAATGGAGATGATGGAGAGGAGAGGAGGTGGTTTTGCAATGGAGAAGAGGGAGAGGAGCGTGCGGCAGCGATTTAGGATTGGACGAGAGGGTCGATGCGCTGTGACTGGATCAAAATCAAAATCAATTTACCCTTCAATTAAGAAAGCAACCCCACATTAACTAGTCTCCCTTTTATTCTGGGTCATAATTGACCATGATTTTGGCAAATAAAATATATGTTATACATTGCAAAAATAATATAATTTGAAAGTACATTCAGATACGAACCAAACGATACAATTTTTGGTGACATGCATTCACATTTTGCTTGTCAAATACAGTACATGGTCAAACTTTGACCCAAAATACGTAAAACAAAAAAATACTTCCAAGACCAGCGCCGCTCTTCCGCTCTTCTCCTCTTAAACCAACGCCGCTCCTCTCCTGTTCCAATCTAAATTCAGCACCGCTCCTCTCGTCTTCCATTTCAAAACCACCGCCCCTCCTCTCATGTTCCAATCCAAAACCAGCGTCGCTCCTCTCCCGTTCTAAACCAAAACCAGCGCTGCTCCTCTCCTCTTCCATTAAAAATCCACCGCCAGCAAGTGAAAGTGCTATGGAGAAGTAGATCGATGGAGGAGTACAACCGATACGTGAGGATCGCAGACGGCGACCCTGTGAAGCTAGCTAGGATGTTGGAGATACAGTCTTGGTTTGACAACAAGGACCAACTAGCGGCGACGGCGACATCCAAGGCCAAATATCTGCAACAGAGCGAAAAGGCGGCGATACTCCCGGAGGGAGTCGCGCGGGAGTACATAGAGCTGCTCCTCTGGGCCATGGAGCAAACAGATTCACCGAATCCGATCGTGAGGGAGCGGTGGTGGGAGTGTCGATGCCAGATGGAGCATCCACCAGAGATTGAAGGATCGAGCATCTACAGGGTGCCGTTTGTGAGGGTGTCGTGCCAGAGCGAGCCGGTGGAGTCTTCGCCGACCGAACCCAACTACAAGTGGAGAAAAACAGTTGGCCCGACGATGCTTCCCCGCCATCCTCTCCCTCGCCGTTCACATCGTCTCACGGGGCGGCTGTCTGCCGTCGAGGAATAGGAGGGATTGCCCCCCCAGACCAATAGTCGGGCAGGTTGTGAATTGTCAGGAGGAGCTTAGGGTTGTTAGTATTTGCAAGTTGTGAATTGTGTTTTCTGTTGTGTATTTTGAGAGTACTTTCAGATATGAATGTCTTTTGAATTTCAGATTTGTAGTATTGAGCATATGAAGTATTTTATGAATTCTAGAGATCTATTTTTAGCACTTAAAAAAATGTAGTTTCATAGGAGTATAAAAGTGCAGACAATGTGATTCTCAGAGAAGAAACTACAAGTTTTAGTTTCAGATAAGAAACTCCAAGTTCAGTTTCAGATAAGAAACTGCAACTTTCAGAGGCAGAACATTTATATTAACATGGCCTTTTCAAACAGTGTTAACATCATGCTGGAAGTTTTATTCATGGTCGAAACTGGAACTACCAGCCAGTTAACATCATGCTGATCAACATTCATGCATAGCACATCTTCATATGATGCACAGTCAAAAAGATATGCTATTTTCAAGATGCCCACACAATGTCGAGTGTGCGAAAAACAGAGAAAATGAGGGACGCCGCTGTCTGCCGTTGTGAACATGCTGAACAAACGAGAGGAATCTGGAGAGGACTGTACATGGAGAGGCGGACAGTCGGGACCCACCAGGTCTATGGCCGTACGCAAGCAAGTGCCTCATCGAAAAAATACTTCCTCCTAATGCTATACTGACGTTGGGGCCCATGGGTTTGTCAACATAGTTACATTTTTTTAGATGCTTCAACGTAGTTACTATAGGATATAAATTCACAACGAAGCCGGGGAGCTGGCAGGTATCATTTATTATCACTCGGGCATCAAGTATCAGCTGGGTTTTGGGCTGCCCCGTCTAGGCTTTCTTTTTGAACATGCGCAACCCACGACCTAGGATGGGAGGTCCATAGGCCTGTTTGTATTTTCTTGAGGGCCGTCATGTATCGACTGGCCTATGGACCTCCCATCCGAGGTTTTATTTTTCCTGAAACATCGGCAGCCCAATTTATGTTTTTTTTAAGAAAACGCAGAGGTCTGTTCTATTTTTCTATATAAGAATAGGAACGCCTGGTCCAACTTATGTTTCCCTTCTAACTATATTATATATATTTAAATTATTTTATATATTATTGTTATTGTCATCATATATTTAACAGATACTTACATATGTAAGAAAACAATATCCCACATCTTATTAACTTATAAAAATAATTTCTTAACAATAAAATCCTGGATTTTTTTTGGCAACGAAAATCTTGGTGATTGTGTACAAAAGTTTGGTAAGATTTTTTTTGATAACATTGTTGCGCCCACCCCAACATTATAATTAGAATAAGCCCAGCAAAATCGTGTATTTCGAGAAAGTGCAAATGGCCTGTAATTTTTTAGGAAAAACATAAATGGGCCGTATGGACGCTACATTATTTGTTCACCCAGCCCAGCTAATGGACTGTAGTTCAAAAAAAAGAGATCAAATGGACTGTAAATTCTACCCCGCAAAAAAATACTGTAAATTCTCAAAAAATGGGTTGAATATGTGCCACATTTTTGGAGGCTGAAATGTGGGCCAATAGGTCGAAGCCAATGCAAGTCGTTGTCAACTTAGTCAACAAATGATTCTGACATCGTTACCCGTTGGATTTACATCCAACGACCGGCATCCATCTTCAATCTCTCGTCTTCTTCCTCCAGTGCCGCCGGGACCACCACCTCCTGCCTCCTGCTGCTAGCAGCTCTGCTTAGCATGCTTCGCTGTGAAGCGCTACTCCACCGTTGGCCAGGCCATCCCTCCACCCCTCCACACCTCCTGTTCTTCTCCACCGACTGCCGAACCACACCGCACCAGAACCAGTTAACCCTCGTACACCTCTCCGTCTGCGACTCTACTCCCGCGTCTTCCCATCTCCGGCTCGTTGCGGTCCGGGGCCTCGCCGTCGTCCACCACCTTGGATGCGCTCGGCGCGGAGTGGTCAACGTGGTCAACGAACAACACCATCGGAAGTAGACTGTGCGTGGAGAGGCTGACAGCTGGGTCCACGGCCGCACGTAAGGAAATGCCTCCTTATTACGCGCAAAATAATGATTCCTCCACCTGACAGCTGGGACCCACCGGAAGGGCCTCTGTATTTCACGAAAATTTTCCCATCGCTGACAGGTTGGACCCACCAGCTATATCTTCGCACGCCAGGAAGTTCCTCCTTATTACGCACAAAAAAATGAATACCCCCTGCTAGCTGGGACCCACAATAGTGGGAGGCTGACTTGTGGGCCAACTAAGTTGACGGGGACGGAGGCTTTGTCAACTTAGTCAATATGAACGATTCTAGCTCCAGTGACCGTACGATGTCCCTCCAACGGCCGTAGTGCTTCTTCAACCTCTGGTCTTCTTGCTCCAGCCGCCCAAAGCAGCGCCGGTCGTGCCTCGTGCTCCTGCCACCCGTGGCCGGCTGCGATGCAGCGGAGGCCTCATCACCCCCTACTACTCCCATCGCTGGCCAGGCCATCCCTCTACTCATCCACACCCCCTGTTATTCTGCGGCGACGGCAGCCTCACACCGCAGCGAACCAGTGAACCCTCGTACTCCTCTATGCATGGGCATCCACTGCCGCGTCTTCCCCGGCTCCGAGTCGTCCCCTTCCTAGGCCTCGCTGTCATCCACCGCCCTGGTGCTCTTGGCGCGGTGTGGTCAACATGGTCCAGGAACGGCTTCCATCGGACATGGACTGTACGTGGAGAGGCTGACAACTGGGTCCACGGCCGCAGCAAGGAAGTGCCCCCTTATTACGCGCAAAACAATTATTCCTCCACCTGACAGCGGGGACCCACCGGACGGGCCACCGTATTTCGCGGAAAAAATGTTTCCCCCTGACTGCTCGGACCCACCAGCTACATCTTCGCACGCAAGGAAGTGCATCCGGGCAAAAAAAATGATTCGCCCCCCTGACTGCTGGGACCCACCAGCTACATCTTCGCAAGCAAGGAAGTGCCTGACAGTCGGGACCCACCTGGTCGAAGCGTATGTAGCGTTGTCATTCTGCTCGCGAACGTGTACGTACATACTGGTCGATGTAGAGGCGCGCAAGTGTCGTAGTAGAGGCGCGCACGTAGCATGTACACATACGTACAGCGGCCAGTGTGCAAGAAAGAAAATATGGCCACGTACGTACATACGGGCAGGGTCTCGAACGCCTACTCGCGCATACGTACGGCCAGGGCTCATGTACATGGCTGGGTCGGAACGGAGAAACTGCGTCGTCATCGTGTTCATGGGGAGCCAACCGGCTGGGTCGGAACGGAATGCGTCATCGTGTTCATCGGGAGGGCTTGGACGGAACAGCGATGGAAACGAGGCCTGGCGTACCGCAGAACGGAGGAAATGGCCTTGTGTTCGACCGGCCACGTTCGAAACGGGATCATGTTCATCGGGAGGGGTCTGGTGTACCACAAAACAGAGGAAACGGACCTCCTACGGTTGAAACGGGGGTCCTGTTGATCGGGAGGGGTGTGGCGTACCGCAAAACGGAGGAAACGGACTTGTGTTGGAGTGCTACAGTCGAAACGGGGGTCCTGTTCATCAGGATGGGTGTGGCGTACCGCAAAATGGGACTCCACGGGATACTGTTCATCTCCACCGTCGACCCCCTCCAGCCTCCACGGGCTATTGTTCATCCACCGTCGACCTCCTCCAGCCTCCACCTGCGATTGTTCATCCACGGGCTCCTGTTCATCCAGCCTCCACCGCGCGCTACTCCACCGGCTACTGTTCAACCAGCCCTCTTCACGGGCTCCTGTCAACCACCCCTCCAAGACTACTGTTCATCCTGCCCTCCACTGTCTACTGTTCATCCTGCCCTCCACGGGGTGGTCCTGTTCATCCTGCCCCAACCGGCTCGATCGATCGGGGTCCTGTTCATCCAGAAGCAACACCACGGGGTCCTGTTCATCCACCCCCACTTGGAACTGTTCATCCAAACCCCCCAGCAACGCTCACTATTCATCCAGAGGCAGCATCGATCGGCTTCAGTTAGCAGCAGTAGCGAAGGAATCGCTCAATCGGGTTCAGTTAACAACCATCGATCGATCGCTCAGGTTCAGTAATGCGTAGCCTGCAGTGCAATCGCTCGGGTTCAGTTAGAGCCCAACGCCTCGCTCGGGTTCAGTTAGAGCCCAACGCCTCGCACCCACGCGCATGCGTGTACGAGAGAAACGCGCATCGCTCGGCCCCGACCACCCACCCTTACCGGGAACACCCCGATATTTTCCTCGCCCTCGCTTCTACCATGGTTTTTTCCGTCATGGACGGCCCAAAGAATGTCATGCAACTGCGTCCCCGGGCCGCCCAGGACAAAAAGCCCATTTTCTGTCATGATTTTTTGTCATAGAAGTAGGACCCCACCACATCTATGATGATACCGTGTTTTGTCACAATTATTGTCATAGAAGTGTCATAAGTATGACAGAAAAAAAATTCGTTCGGCCCAAAATGTCACGGATGTGTCTTTTTTTTGTAGTGTTGGGACTTTATATATACTTCATCGAAAATAACATCATATGATGTAGCCTCCATTGTGGGGCTTGAACCCACGACCACAAGGTTAAGAGCCTTGTGCTCTACCAACTGAGCAATGGACCCTTCAATATAATGGATTAAGGCTTGTGTACTTTGAATTTTTGATAGGAGCAATCAGTAGCTCTCAAGGGCCGGCTCATCACTATGTGATGGGTCGGGTCTTCAATAAGGCAAGCAAAAAATGACTTTGCATTAGCCCCCAAGTGCCATGGTGCATGCTGGCAGTGACATGGGACTTGCATATTTGATGAAATCTCAACTTGAATAATGTAGCCCCCAAGTGTCGGGTCGTGAGCCTGCAGCGACTCCGGACTATTCCTTCCATTGTAGAATAAATCATATTCATTGATAAAATAATAGCCATTGCACTGAAGCGACTTTGAAAACCTCAATCATTTAATATCATAATGACAATCCAGCCAAGTTGGCTATTAAAGATTGGAATAATATAATCGGCGGCTCTTGGCCAATAGCGACTTAATGCGCATCCATTGTCCTCCGGGATGCAACCTGGCGGCTTATAACCTTTGCAAAAAATCAAGAATTGATTACCCCATCCATGGCGGCTCATAGTCATGTCCCATTTTTGAAAGATCACTTTGGCGGCTCATAGCCTCAATAAACTCAATATTGAACAATATAACCCAGAACTGGATAACTCGGCAATATTTTCAGCGGGCCAGATGATGGGTTTAAACGCAATGATTCATATGAGCAATAGCGGTATTCTTACTTATGTGTAAAGCTCTGCATGTTCTGCACAAAGTTTTAAACAACATATACCCTGACGACTTATCGTCAAAAACCAGGGTGGGTAACAACCCAAACATAATGTAGTCTTATGCATTATGGAAAAGACTAGAATTAAGGCCATTCAAGCCTAAACATACTGGCGACTTAATGTCAAAAGCTAGAGCGGGTTATCAAACCTCGCATATTTATATAACCAGGAGAACATACCTGTAGAATTGGCTCATACTGCCCGCTTACATTCCAATGAGGGCAATGATCCAATGATTTATAAGCGCATGATTTCAATAGCGCAAGCCAAAATATACTGGCGACTTAACGTCCAAAGCCAGGGCGGGTTATCAAACCTTGCATATTCATCCAATAATTTTAAAAACATACCTGGAAAATTGGCTCAAATTGCCAGCTTACATCACCACATCCAGTGAGGGTGACCACCCAAATAGTCATAAGCACATAATCCCAATTGCGCAAATCCAAAGTATACTGGCGACTTAAAGTCCATAGCCAGGGCGGTGTATCAAACCCAAAATATTCATACCATTATTGAAAGACATACATGTAGATTAATACCATGGTGATGCCTTGATAATTATAATTCGGGGCCAGTATCAACCCGGAGTCATGAAATATCATCATTTTGATTGCTCAAGGCAAAATATCTTGGCGACTTAAAGTCTGCTATCAGGGCGGGTTATCAAACCCAAAGATGCTCAATGATGAGTCATATAATCAAGGCTACATGGCCTATGAAATCAGTTCATACTGCCGGTTTACAACGCCATATGCAATAAGGATAACAGCCCAAAGATAGAGCACAACGCCCTGTTCAATTTATTCATACCGTCGGCTTATCACGCCATATGCGGCAAGGGGTAACATCCCAAAGCTTAGAGCACAGCACTCCAAGTACATAATCATCATACTGGCGACTTAAAGTCCAAAGCCAGGCCAGGTTAACAAAACTCCGGATAGATTCATAGATGAACCACAAGGCCACATAGCCCTCATCGGTTTTCAACCATGTATTAACATATCACAAGAGATGAACCTCAAAAAATGTTCAAATCAAATACAAAACAAGGCTTTCACAGGCTGCCAAGCCTTCAAGTCAAGTGCTTTTCAAGGGCCGCACAGCCACTGAGTTAAACCTTCATTCAACCTTGTAAGCCAGGCCTCACATGAACAATCGCCGTTTTAACTTTGACAAGTTCACGGTCTGTATAAGATTGACTATCAAGAGTACTGCGAGTCATTCCAGGATTACCTGGGCGGAGTGGCAGACTTAAAAAAGGCAGGATAACCCAGATTTTTTGGTGAATACACCTAGCGTCCAAGCCTATTACACGGGTCAACAAAGCTCTTGTTCATTAACAAGAGCCCCCAAGTAATGTTTCATTCTAGGCTTACAAGCTGGATCAACAAGGGTAGTCATAGCTATGCTCGATGAGCAGGAAGCCCCCAAGTAACCAATAATGTGATAAGCCAATAAGGTAGGATACCCATGTTTGAACCGTGCATCATGGCAGCAAATTCCCTTGAGCCAGATTTTAAACCGGAATCTTCGTTTTGAGCCGGAAATTTTCGACGGCCTTTAAATTTTCATCAATATAGCAGTAGTCTCCGGGGCCGGGTTATCTTCCCTCCAATGACCCGGGCTTCTTGAATTTGCTGGAACTGGCAAGATTTGTTGAGTCATGTCATTGTAGCCCCCGAGTCTTAAGACGACTCGAGGAGTTGTCTTGAGATTCTCCATATTTGACCGTGATATAAACCGGTATGAATCATTCAACAGCTCAGTGATATAATAGTCCCTTTTGCAGTAGACAACTTGTCCTGCATTAGAGAACTCGCAAGCCAGAGTAATTGCTCTTTTAAAGAAAGCAATATGTAATATAAAAATATACTGGATGGATTTCACCTGATATGTTAGGCCAGAAATTATCCACCGCAGAGTTGATGATCACCACGGTGAAGCTGAAATCAATCACGGCCGCGGGAGCAGACAGATGAGCCGGCCGCGGCGTTGTAAGCCAGCGCAGATGGGCGAGTCAATCGCAGGCGCGGTAAGCCGCGCAGACGGGCGAATCAACCACGTCATATTGATGTAAATTGGGCTGTAAAAACGGCGGTTTGCACATATATTCGTCGAGCATCATGGCACGGTCAGATGCTAGCGCATGATAATGGTGGCGCGAGCTATACATCCATGACACGACCATCGCTCTTGTAATGAACAATTGTCCTGCATAAACAATATTGCAGAACAAGGCAAAGATAAACTGTTCTTTGACAAAAAACAATATGTGCTAATAAAACAAACTTGGATGGATATCACCTGCCTTATTCGGACCACAGATGATCCATACGGAGATCCAAAATCTTGCACAAAGGCACCAGCAATATGGATGTGCTGTTTACTTGATTCTCCAGCTCCAATTGACTCATCCACTGCGTGATCTCCCTTTTTTTGTTCCGCCTGCAACCAAGTGATTTTGTCCATGATATCTTTCACGTGAACAGCGACAGGAGTGTCTGATGCAACTTGTTTCTGCCCCATTGTTGTTTTTGTCTCCACTTGCATGTGTAGTAGACTGAAACAGTGATGTAATGAAAACGCAGACCACAGCCTGAGGATTGATCCGATCAGGCATGACTCTAACGGAGGCAGAGTTTGGGGCGCGGATCCCTTCGAAGCGGATGGCCGCAGGGCGAGGACGCCTTCGAAGCGGACGGCTCAGAGGCAAATTGCAGGTGAGACTTCAATGATTCGGCGGCTCAAAGAGCTCGGGTGGTTGGGCGGCTTGAGGCCACGGCAGTTCAGGAGCAGTGAGGGTAGCTCGCGGCGCAGCCGGCTCGACGCGACTCAGGGCAGTAGCAATTTCAGCAGGTAGCGGGGATGACGCATCGGGCGGCTCAGCGCAAGAGCGACGCGAGGCCATGGCGGCAGCAACTTTGCAAGTCACAGCTAAAGTGGTGATGCTAACAAGAGGTGGATGCAGCGGCTCGAGGCAGACAGGGGCTCGCTGGTAGCGGCGCCCTCGGGCGGCAACGGTTTTAGCAGGAGACGGGGACAGCTCCATGGGCGGCTCAGCGGAGGAGAGACGCGAGGCGATGAGAGCTTTGAAACGAGGTCCAACAGGAAGTGAGGCTGCGGGCGAAGTCAACCCGGTTGCAGAGGCACGACGGGGCAGGTTGAGGCGCCTTGAAGAGAATTCGAGCAGCAGAGTACAACCGGGCGGCTCGCCGGTGGCTTGGAGACGAGGCGGCTCGGGCCGGAGAGCGTCGGCGGCTCTGCAAAGGCTCGCCGCGGTGGCACCTGCCAGCGCTTGTTTGCAGCAAGGCGACTCGGGGTGAGGTGGCCGCCGCGGAGTCGTCTGTGTCCGTATCCACCCCTGGGTCCTTCTCCAAGTCATAACTAGCTTGACCAAACCGTCCCAGTCATAGTTGATTTCCAATTTTTGCGTTTCACTGCATGCGTGTGGATCCGATCGGCGGTGTGGCTTCCTGGAATAAACAGTAGCTTCGATTGATGGCCCCTGGACTTGAAGTGCCGTAGTCAAAATTCTGTGTCCATCAACCTACGACCCGATGAATCACCCCAGGCCGCCGCCGTAGAACACTTGGGTAATCTTGACCAGTGAACTCATCATTGATGTGAATTTTTCCATGCCGGTTTTTGTTGATCCGACAAATTGCGAACTTCTCGAACCCTAGATGAGATCTCTGCAAGAACTCAACACCACCGTGCGTGAGCTCCATGATGGGCGCCAACTATCGTGGATTTGTCACGGCAGATGTCCAAGTGTGAGGACTTAGTTGTGAGGCCAACGCATCTATGTGGTAGCTTGAGAGGGGTTGATCGGGATGAGAGACGCGAGGCGGATCAACACACAAGACAAGGATTTAGAAAGCTTCGGGCCCCGGGAAACATCATCCGGTAATAGCCCTACATGTTGTTTGTGGCTAGGTCTCGTTATGCTCATGAGGGAGTCGCCACATAAACCGGCTCTCCTAATTGTGTCTAGCCTTAAAGATTGCTTCCCCGCTTCTTGGGGTGCCCTGCCCCTCCTTATATAAGTTGAAGGGGCGGGTTACATGTGGAGTCCCAATAGGAATAGGACTAGTCTATCTTCTAATACAAGCCGGATACAAGTCCGGGTCATGATTCCTTGTAAGGGAAATATTCCTCATGCCTTTCCTCTTAAGCCGGCCCACCAGAACATAAGTCGGCCTTCCCACGAGTCGCCTTCTGGGTCGTTGGGTCTTGTCGATCGTCTGACCCACCCGCCGGGTCACTAATAGGTCGCCGAGGCTTGGCCGAGTCTCCAGTGAGTCGTCAAGTGTCAGCCGGGTCCACGGTGAGCCGCCAAGTCCGGTCGGGTCATATTTCCGGCCGGGTCATACCGCGGGGCATATCCCCGACAATAAGCATACGAAACATAGTGAGCTTCTTTGCTTTGAGGGAGCACATGAACTCATTTAGTTTAGCAAGCATAGGATCATCTATATCATCATCATCATAATTATCCTCCGCGTCAAGGTACTCAACACAAGGATTAGAAGGAGTGAAAAGAGGAGGGTTTGACCATGGGGTTACCTTGACCTTGTCAGGAGAGTTTTGCTCCTCTCCATCTTCTACCACGGCCTTTGCCATTAGGCACTTGTGAGCGTTGCCCTTGTAGTCTTTCATATAGTTGTAGGTGACAACATCACCACTCTTGTTGACTAGCCTCAAAGTGTGTTGAGAATCTTGAGCTACTCCGGCAACACCACTAACATCATCCGGATCGGATTCTTCAGCAACCATTGCTTTCCCATCTCTCTTCTTGAGCTCGGAGTTCAAAGGATTTGGCAACTTCTTCTTGGGAAAGGTCTTGGGAAACCTTGGTTTATCTTCTCTCTTCTCATAAGGGCAATCGTTGGAGAAGTGGTTGGTTTCTTCACAGTTGTAGCATTTTCTCACTTCCTTCTTCTGGAATCTTCACTTGAATTTTCCCGCGCTAAACTTCTTGACAAAGAGGCAATGTCTTCGTATGAAGGGCTCTCATCAGAGTCAATCTCATCACCATCTTCATCATCATCTTCTTCTTCTTCTTCACTTTGCTCTTCTTCACATACATGCTTGGCCTTCAATGCAAGATTGATCTTTGATGTTGAGGTACCATGCATGGCAAGATGTTTTGTAGCATTTGCCTTTGACTCTTCAAATAGTTGGAAAGTGGATATGGTGTCATCCAGAGTCATTTCTTTGAATCCATGGTGTTGTCTTATGTCCCACACCATTTGGTGATGATATGGAGCAAGAGCATGAAGCAACTTGTCCATCAGAAATCGCTTAGTCAAGTTGAATCCATCTTGTGTCTTGTCACACTCACAAGACTCGATGTCAGCGGTGAGAGTCATGAGACGCTCAAGGAGCTGCTTTGGAGATTCACCTTTCTCCATACAAAAGTTTTGCAATTGACCCTTGGCAATTTCATATTGAGCAAGCCGGAGAGTGGAGGTACCGGTCTTGGTCCTCACAATGCTATCCCATAATTCCTTGGCACTTGTAATGTGTATGTATGGTCTCCTTTGCTTGTCAGTCATACCTCTCCTTATGCACATGTTGTTGAGATTCCTGTCATATATCTCTCTTGGTGTAAGATTCTTCTGGTCAACAGCTTGGTAACCATACTCCAAGATCTCCAACATCTCATCATTTCCATATCGAAGATGATCCTGCATAGCAACTATCCACAAAGCAAAATCAGTAGTGTCATCAAGTAAAGGTGCTTTGCCTTGAGGGTTATACTTTGGTTTCTCTATTTGAGGTCTTGCATAAAGCCAAGGAACACTAGAGTGTTCATTACTATGAGGTTGTTGGCCAAGTGAAGGAGTAGGCACAGTTGGCCTCGAGGCCGTACCACCCAAAAGTGGTGCAAGCATCGTGGTTAATGTGGCTAGTCTCATTTGGACCAAGGCCTCAAGAGAAGCATCATGCTCCTCCTTTTTCTTAGCAAGGGCCTGTTCCAGATCCTCAGCAGTAAAGGACTTGGTTTCCATAGAAGCCTCACCCTTATCCTTCAGATCTGCAACAAGGGGAGTCCCATCGGGGTTTATCTTGCTCTAGGGCGGTTAAGCCACAAGAATAGAGCACGAGGCTCTGATACCAATTGAAAGAATCGAGAGGGACCTAGAGGGGGGTGAATAGGTACAATTACAATTTTTAATTGTTACTTAGCAATTTTTTGCAATAATGCGGAATATGAAAGTGAGCCTAACAATTGCAAGTATGATGCTAAGAGCTAAGCAAGGTAAACAAGTAACACAAGTAAGTGAGTAAACAAGCACAATATGATATAAGTAAAGACTAACAGACAAGTAACCACAAGTAGAGAGTTAGGGTTAGGAATAACCGCAACTCTGAGAGACGAGGATGTATGCCAATGTTCACTTCCTTGGAGGGAAGCTACGTCACCATTAGAGAGGTGGATGTTACCACAAAGGCACACCAACGCCACGAAGGCTCACCCTATTCTCCCTTTGAGACAACACCACGAAGGCATTTCTCAACCACTAGTGGTAGACCTTGGGGTGGTCTCCAAACCCTCACAACCTTTCGAGGGGAAATCACAATGGTCGATTCCTCGCCGGAGCACTCCTACCGCCTAGGAGTCTCCAACCTCCAACAGTAACAAGATGCACCACAAAAACAAGGGGGGAATCAACTTTCGCTTTGGTGAATGTGTAGATCGAGCACTTCTCCTTTGCTTCCCAAAAGATCAAGAGCTTTGGGTGGCTAAGGAGGGAGATCTCCAAGAAATCAAGGTCTGAAAATGGAGGTGAGAGAAATGGAGTCGTCAAGTTCTCCGTGAGGAAGAAGAAGACTATTTATAGGTGGGGATGGAATCTGGCCGTTGGAGGCAGATTTCTGTGTATCCCGGAAGTTCCGGCCATGCACGAAAGTTTCAGACCCTAGAAGTTCCAGCCAAGTTCCGCATAGGTTCCGAGCTACACAGAGAGTTTGCATCCACTCTGTTGTACCCCGGAAGCTGTTGAAACAGGGGACGGAAGTTCCGGCCGCCCCGTGGTGTGGTGGAGGGCTGGATGAACAGTAGACGGTGGAGGGGTGCCCGTGGAGGGGTGGTTGAACAGGCCCCCGTGGTGCGGAGGGCTGGATGAACAGTAGACGGTGGAGGGGTGCCCGTGGAGGGGTGGTTGAACAGTAGACGGTGGAGTAGCACGCGGTGGAGGCTGGATGCACAGGAGCCCATGGAGGCAGGAGGAGGTCGACGGTAGCCCGTGGAGGCTGGAGGAGGTCGACGGTGGAGATGAACAGTATCCCGTGGAGTCCCGTTTTGCGGTACGCCACACCCCTCCCGATGAACAGGACCCTCGTTTTGACCGTAGGAGGTCCGTTTCGTCCGTTTTGCGGTACGCCACACCCCTCCCGATCAACAGGACCCCCGTTTCGACCGTAGGAGGTCCGTTTCGTCCGTTTTGCGGTACGCCACACCCCTCCCGATCAACGGGACCCCCGTTTCGACCATAGGAGGTCCGTTTCCTCCGTTTTGCGGTACGCCACACCCCTCCCGATCAACAGGACCCCGTTCCGAACGTAGGAGGTCTGTTTCCTCCGTTGTGCGGTACGCCAGGCCTCGTTTCCATCGCCTGTTCCGTCCAAGCCCTCCCGATGAACACGACCACGCATTCCGTTCCGACCCAGCCGGTTGGCTCCCACGCGTTCCGTTGCCTCCCGATGAACACAACGCATTCCGTTGCCTCCCCATGAACACGACGCATTCCGTTGCCTCCCCATGAACACGACGACGACGCTATTTCTCCGTTCCGACCCAGCCATGTACACGAGCCCCGGCCGTACGTATGCGCGAGTAGGCGTTCGAGACCCCGCCCGTATGTACACATACGTGGCCGTATTTTCTTTCTTGCACCATGGCCGCTGTACGTACGTGTACATGCTACGTGCGCGCCTCTACTACGACACGTACGCGCCTCTACTACGAAACGTGCGCGCCTCTACATCCACCAGTATATATGTACGTACACGTTCGCGACCAGAATGACAACGCTACGTACGCTTCGACCAGGTGGGTCCCGACTGTCAGGCACTTCCTTGCCTGCGAAGATGTAGCTGGTGGGTCCCAGCAGTCAGGGGGGCGAATCGTTTTTTTTGCCCGGACGCACTTCCTTGCGTGCGAAGATGTAGCTGGTGGGTCCCAGCAGTCAGGGGCAAACTTTTTTTTCGTGAAATACGGTGGCCCGTCCGGTGGGTCCCCGCTGTCAGATGGAGGAATAATTATTTTGCACGTAATAAGGAGGCACTTCCTTGCTGCGGCCGTGGACCCAGCTGTCAGCCTCTCCACGTACAGTCCACGTCCGATGGAAGCCGTTCCTTGACCACGTTGACCACGCCGCGCCGAGAGCACCAGGGCGGTGGACGACGGCGAGGCCTAGGAAGGGGAGGACACGGAGCCGGGGAAGACGCGGCAGTGGATGCCCACGCGTAGAGGAGTACGAGGATTCACTGGTTCGCTGCGGTGTGAGGCTGTCGTCGCCGCAGAATAACAGGGGGTGTGGGTGAGTAGAGGGATGGCCTGGCCAGCGGTGGGAGTAGTAGGGGGCGGTGAGGCCTCCGCCGCATCGCAGCCGGCCACGGGAGGCAGGAGCACGAGGAACGACCGGCGCTGGTTTGGGCGGCTGGAGCAAGAAGACCAGAGGTTGAAGAAGCACTACGGCCGTTGGATGGACATCGTACGGTCACTGGAGCTAGAATCGTGCATATTGACTAAGTTGACAAAGCCCTCCGTCCCCGTCAACTTAGTAGGCCCACAATTCAGCCTGCCACTATACTGGGTCCCAGCTAATAGGGGGAGTATTCTTTTTTTGTGCATAATAAGGAGGCACTTCCTTGCGTGCGAAGATATAGCTGGTGGGTCCGAGCTATCAGCGGCAGTAACGTTTTTTCCGCGAAATACAGAGGCCCTTTCGGTGGGTCCCTGATGTCAGGTGGAGGAATCATTATTTTGCACGTAATAAGGAGGCATTTCCTTGTGTGCGGCCGTGGACCCAGCTGTCGGCCTCTCCACGTACAGTCCACTTCAGATGCTTGTCGGTTGTTGACCACGTTGACCAGGCCGCGCCGAGAGCACCAGGGCGGTGGACAAGGGCGAGGCCTAGGAAGGGAACGACACAGAGGCAGGGAAGACTCGGCAGTTGTTTCCCACGCGGAGGGGAGTACGACTGTACGAGGGTTTACTGGTTCGTCTGTCGTCGCCGGAGAATAACAGCAGGTGTGGTGAGTAGAGGGATGGCTAGGCCAGCGATGGGAGTACAGTGGGGTGGTGAGGCCTGCGCGGCAGCAGAGCCGGCCGCGGGGAGGAGGCAGCTGGCAGTCCCGCCGGCGCTTGTTTGAGCGGCTGGAGTAGGAAGAGCAGAGATTGAAGAAGCACGACGGCCGTTGGATGGCCATCCAACAGTCACTGCTTGTGCGTCAACCCTTTTTTTTAGGAAAGCCTCAAATCTGTGGAAAACAGCATACAGCCCATCTGCCATTATTTCTAATAATTTACTGCCCATTTGCTAATTATTAAGGTGTTTTTGAGCCCATATTCTTTTTGTTAGCATTACAGCCCATATTGTGGCCACGGTTAAAAAATTATACGAAAT